>NC_060288.1:15214355-15514355 GCF_021613505.1 Equus quagga | reverse complement strand
TGTAAATAAACTTGTTATGTGCATGCAAGTTATAAAACTGTAGGATTAAAATGAGAATTCTAATGTTCCTATTAGCATGAGCACATATAGTATGTATTATATAGTTTAGTGATATATTGTTTTGTAATTGTTCACACTAACTTGTGTTTTGCTCCCAAACTAGATCACAATTCCCACGTATATCACTTTTTTCTTTTTTAAAGATATCTCTCATCAGCATTTGCTCATAGCCAAAGAATGCAATAAATGTTTGTTTATAGTTGACTATAGTTAATCAGGTCTCATTTTCAACATAACACATTGTTGAGTTGATTACAATAATTTGTGTGAAAATGGATTTACTTTGGTCAAATTTAGTAGCCTGTTGAGATTGTGTGATGATAGATCTCAGATTTAATTTGCTCCATCATTTTCATGAAAAGTCAACTTAGGAATGCATTCCAATAAATAAGTATTTTGTTTTTTTAATAAGGAAATTTGATAGGGAGGCAGAAAACCGCTAACTTAGACAAATACAGTGAGCTGCAATAAAATGTTACATGTGAATTTCTAAGATGTGGTCTAAAACTATTTCTTTCTTTGGGCTCATTTTCTATACTAACTATTGTGGGAAGCCATTATCTTTTATCTGCCCAGAACTGGTTTAGCTCTGTATCTGCTATATTTGGCCTTAGGAGACTGTCAATCACATGACCCCTTTCCCTCCACTCGGCACCCCCTCTTTCCCACCCACAACTTCCTGTCGCAAGACCTAGAGATGGGTAAGCATATCACCCATTCTGGCCAGTCAGATCTTATCCCCGTGGCCACAGTCATCCAGTTTTGCTGAGAGTACTTTTCTAAGAAAGATTGTCTTGAGATTATCTTGAGCTCAAGATAAAGGCTTGAACCCCAGACGGCCATGTTTGCCATCACGTGGAGAAAGCTTACCCGGAAATGAAGCCATCACAGAGACAAGCGAGACAGAGCTGTGATAAATTTGGTTGATTCCCTAAATGCATCTGTGCCTGAATCTACCTCCTGGGCTTCTCAGTTATATCCCCAATACATCCTTTTTTTACTTTAACTAGTTTGAATAGTGTTTCAGTGAGGGACAAGTGAAAGAACTCAAATTAATGCCGTGGCCTAATAAACTCTCACTTGACTAACATGAATTGTGGATTTTATAGCTTATCCTCACTTTGTTGAGGATTTAATAGCTTATCCTCACTTATCGTCCATTCATCATCTCTCATTTTTTTCATTTATCAATGTTTTTCACGCAACTAGATATGATAGCAATTAGTCACACACGTCATGTTATAATGCTTTGAAGCTTCAAAATATATTGTGAATTTTTTTCTTTCTCAGTAACTATTTATCCATGATATAACCCATTGTTGGGAATTTAGTAGCAAAAAATAAATTTCACCAAAAAATCTAGTACTTTATAAAATTCTGTGTTTCACAACATTTGATTTTAAGACTGAGAATTTCCAAGAAATATAATGTTGATTCTTAGCCTTCCCATTGTGTAGAATTTTTAAATCAATTACCAAATTTCATAAACAAAATATTCCAGGTAATTTTCCCAATTTTTTATTCCATGGAGAAAATGTGTTCCCAAGTAGAACTCCACTTTTTGCCTTCAAAAGTTTGGTAGAGAAAAAGACAATGAGCACCACCTCAAAATACAATCTAAAAATCATTTTTCAAAACATTGACTCGAGGTCTTTCAGCGGTCTGTTGCTCCCAAGTGTAGCTCCTGCTGCACTCTAGGGGGTAAGTCAGGAGCTTCTTGGACTTCAATGTATAATTGTGGCTTAGCATCTATCACAGATTAAAGGTCTCTAATTGTCATATCCACTGGTAAAGGGTAATTAAGCAGCATAGGAAATAGAGATCACATCTTCACTTCTTATAGCAGCATTTCCTTTTAGATTTTTTTTTAGAATCCGTTTGACTTTTTTCGTGGGTCATTGTTTCTCAAAGACCACCTGCAGCACAATCACATCTAAATTTTCAGATAAACCTATTGAGTCAGAATCTCAGTTGTAGGGGAGAGGGGAATTTGCATTTCCAACAAACTCCTTAGATAATTATTATGCCTTCTTTAGTTTGGAACTGTTGATCGAAGCCGGAACCTTGGCTTCACATTGGAATTACTTAGAGAGCTTTGTAAAATGCTGATATCTAGGTCCCATCTTCAGAGATTCTGATATAACTGTTTGGAAGTGTGACCTGGGTACCAGATAAAAGGGTGATCACCTCCCACTTGATTCTAATATTTGGTCACGGGTAAGAATCACTTACACGCTCATGCAATAATCAGGTAGCGTTTAAACATGATATGCGTAACTAAAAATGAAAGCAATCAAAAACAAATGGGGATTTAACCTTTGGATTTTTTGTTACCCAGTACTTAATTAAAGTATTTAGGCATTATGAAATATCTATATATCTTCCAAACAAGTATTTTGGCATTCTTAGTTATACTTGGCTGACAATATTTTCATATACTTTTTTGAGCAAGTAGAATTTTGAAATCTAGAGGTCCTATCACTATAATAAAAGGCACCAAAAAGAAATGTGAGAGTGCTTCCAATAAATAAAGATATTCTTATTGAGTATTACTTATACCCCGCACTGTGATGGGCATGGCAAAAAGATATATAAAATAAGACTTTCCCTCTTTTGCTTTCACTGATAGGAAGCTCAAAGCTAAACTTGCTGCATAATGACAGCAACTGTGTACTTCTAAGCTTTTGGTATTTTACTTTTCCCTGCACTATATCAGTGGTTCTCAACCAGAGGTACACAGAAAATCACTACTAAAAGTACAGATGCTTGGACCTCATCCAAAATCTATTAAATCAGAACTTATGGGAGTAGCAGCCAGATATTTTCATTGTACAAAGCTCAGTAGTTGAGCCACGTGTGCACTGCTGTTGATAAACTGCAAATGTCCAGGTCTCACCCACTATGATTAGATAAACCTTGAAGGAGATCAGTGATCTCGCATCTTTGAAAAGCATCACAGGGTTTCCGGTGCAAGTGTTCAATGACTCACACCTTAAAAACCATTGTCAGGTATGGACTTCATCTTATAATTTTATTTATTTGTCATGCTGTGTTTGTCCACTTTATTATAAACCACCAAAGTTCCTCAAATGATTAAAGTCAGAGTCATAAAAGACCTTAGAGATCATTGAACCCAGTGGTTTTCAAACTGTTCTGTGCAACTGTAGGATTAGGCAGAGATTCTGTGAAGAGTGGAGGGATGGGCAAGAGGAAAGTCTCTGCCTTCCCTCCCTCCACCATGTTGCCTGGCAGCCCTACCAGGGGCTGCTCTGATCTCTTCCATATATTGGGTCACTGTCTAATATATTCTTTGAAGAAATGGTTCTATGCGTTCAAGAAATGTGAAAACCACAGATTAGTCCAAAGTCTGTATTTCCCAAATGAGATAACAAAGTCCTTAGAGAAGTTTTCTTTGCTGCACCGGAGCATGAAACGAGAATATGTGAGAGACTAGAACAGCAGAGAACAATAAAATCAAATAAAAACTTACAAAATAATGACAAATATATCTGTTCTCAAAGAACCTAAAATGTAACTGTGAGACAAGAATGTAGAAAACGGAAAAAAGAAACAAATAGAACAGGTACAAGTTATATTTTATAGTGTGTGCTTTGAGGGGACTAGGAGAGGCTTTGCGAAGAAAGCAGAACCGAGCTAGGCTCACATTTGAGAAAGAATTAGAAAGAAAGAGAATACATGGATGGACAGCCTATGCCCTTGCATGAATGAGGAACTTAGCATGGCATATGAGTAGGCTAAGGAAGAGACTAGACTAAATGGACCTCAGAGCTCTGTGTTGAGGAAGAGGTGAAAGTGACTTTGGACTGATGGCCTAGGACCATTTTATGGAGGGGTTTTGAAGAACAATATGAGTAGTTCCCTCCTAACCTGTTTCCTAATTTTTTAAACTTCCCAGTTCCTCGTTGACTCTACTCAGAAAATTTGTGCAAAAAGATTGTCAAGTAAACAGAAGCAAATGACCATGCAGAACACTCTGTGACCTTCTGGAATGTCATATATTGGGGAAAACACAGACAAGAGTAGCAGAAAGCATGCAGTTCCACCACTGCCCATCACATTCAAGTGCAATACATTGAGATCCAGCTGGAACAGTCGTCAGATTCTGAGAAAGACAGAACTGGAACCAATCGGCCAAAGGACATTGCAGAACCTTGGCCTCCAGCCCTGTCGTACCATTCCAGCATTCCTTGCTTGGGAGCACCAACCCTTTCCCAGGAATGATAATGGGGCTAGAGTCCATGGTGGGTCAGGAGCTTCCAGATCTTATCCACCATCTCAACATTCCACTACCTTGCTACTCACAGGGCTTTCTAAAGAGCAACATTGTCGGTATTGCCTTGGAGTCTGTTAGGAATTCGAATCTCAGGCCCCAACCCAGACCTCCTAAACCAGAATCGCACTTTAACAAGAACTCCAGATGACTTGTATGCTCATTTAAGTTTGTGAAACACAGCTTCATTAAAATTAATTTGCTTCAGCACTTAGCTATGGCCAGTATCTGGAGAGTTCTTCAGGGGCCATTTCTACTTGGAGGGCCACCCTACAGAAAACACATCTTGGATAACTTAACTGTTACCTCTCAGAGACTCAACAGATGGAGAGAGGGTGCCCTCCATTCTCACAGAGAGTATCTTTTCTTCTGAACTCAAGTCACCGTAGAGTATTTGGGTCAGCCATTCCTCAAACTAGTGTTCTGTGAGAAACAAACAAATAGATCAAAGGGATCCATGTTCACAAATGTTTGAAAAGTGCTTGAGTAAATAAAGCTAAACAATTTTATTCACTTCAGGAGTTCTCAAAGGTTTCAACATGCTAATGGACACTATAATGCTTCAGTAAAGTATTATAGAAAGAAAAATCATAAAAAACAGAATTTCACAAGTTTATTTGATTACTCAAATATTTTTCTCAAGTTACGTCTATTAACATCTCAAGTGAAAAATCCCTACTAAAATCCTCAAATATCAATATCAAATATCAATTTGGGGAACATTAAGCTAGGGCCATGTGTACACTTGAAACAAATTTGTGATTAAAGAAGAGCACACAGCATCTCTTGCCAATGATATAGTTTCTTTTCCCATGACTTCTGTGGACCCAATGAGTGTGTCTGCATCTGCCATTCCTCTACTGTCTTTTGCCACCTTACCTTTTCACACCAGTACATACCCACACAGAGACCTAGAAATGGCTGAGATTAAAAGACTAAGAAAAAAACCGAAATGCCTTTCCTTCCTGAGCCCTAAATTTTAATCATAGCCCTTCCCTTGTTCCCAAAAGCCATTCACACAGAGGGTTTTCTCTCTGAGACCAAACTGAGAACGCCACTACCGGATTTCTGGCTAGATGGTCAACCTGTCAGTATATCAAGTGACCACCACGTGCTCCACATTTTATTAGGTACTGTGATGGGGGCAAAAGCATAAGAAACATTATTCCTGCGTCCCAGAGCTTCAGTCTAAGAAAAGATTAAGGGTTTCTTTCTAGCAGGGGCAGAAATTGTGAAAGGCTCAAGAAAAAAGCACACAATTTAAAAGTCCAAGATTTATTTCTGACCCCAAAGAGCTCACAATTTTTTCCAGAAAATAGACAAAAATGACTATAAGAGGACAAGGGGCCTATGAGTGCAGTGTGAAAGGGTTAATTAATTCTGAGGGAAAAAGGAATAAGAAAGGAGTCGTAGAGAGAATGACTAAGAAATTTTGCTCTGGAGAATTAGCAGAATATTTCCACATGGAGTAGGAAAAAAGGTTAATTCTGAGCCAAAGAGTAGCATAGATTTCAAGCTGACAGAGACAGAAACAGCTCAAGAAAGATTTCTTTAGCATATATCAAGAAAATCCAATTCTGTCAAATTAGAAACTATCAGTGTGAAATTGTATGGCGCTCACTAGAATGGTTATGCAAGTTCAAAGAAAGGAGAAATGGGGGAAGACTGGAGTGGTGCTTGAGAGCTGAGCCTGTCGTCTTTGTGTGGAAAGCCACGAGGATGGAACAGAAGAGTCCACTGTCAGGACAGAGACCTGTGGAAAATGCTTGAAGAGGAGGCGCAACGCATTAGTAACTGATGAAAAATTGGGAAACAGCTGGAACCCTGGGACTTTACCGTAAAGGGAGAATTGAACTGAGTAAACAGGGAGAGAAGCTGAGAGTCACTCACCACAATTGCACAATCATGAAGGAACAGCACAAGGCGTGTGGAATCAAAGCAAACAGCAGGGAGTCCCCAAAGACGGATCAAAGTTTAGCCACACCTGCATCAGACAAATGCCCCAAGAATTAATACTTAGAAGTGGCAAGTTGTAGGCTAAAGCCAGACAAAATTAAGACAAACCTGAGCCAGCCCTGATGGCCTAGTAGTTAAAGTTCAGCACGCTCCACTTCAGCAGCCCAGGTTCGGTTCCCAGGAGCGGGACCACAGCACTCATCTGTCGGCAGCCATGCTGTGGCAGCAGCTCGCCTAGCAGAACTAGAAGGACTTACAACAAGAATATACAACTATGTGTTGGAGCTTTGGGAAGGAAAAAAGAAAAAATAGAGAGGAAAATTGGCAACAGATGTTAGCTCAGGGTAAATCTTTCCCAGGAAAAAAAAAGTATTAAAAAAAAAATCCATAATATGACAAGAAAGGTTTCCATAGTGCCTCATTGACATAACTGCAGAGAGTGTTGGAGGAAATTCTAAGGTGAGAGGCAAATGTAGATGGTTTTGTTTGTTTGTTTGTTTTGGGGAGGAGGATTGGCCCTGAGCTAACATCTGTGCCAATCTTCCTCTATTTTGTGGGACGCCGTCACAGTGTGGCTTGATGAACAGCATGTAGGTCCGTGCCCAGAATGGGAACCTGTGAACCCCAGGCCACCAGAGCAGAGCATGCAAACTTAACCGCTATGCCACCAGGCTGGTCCCTGTAGACAAGTTTTAAAGCGAAGGAAAAAAGACGTACAGAATTAGGCAATAAAAACAATACAGGAACCCCTGTGAGATATGAAGGACATAGAAAAATGGTGCGACACAGATCTGGAGGAGGAAGAATTGGTTTCTAGATCTGCCTTCTCCCTACTAAGAAGCCTCTCCTGGGCCCCAGTTGTCATGTCTGTTTAAAGACAAAGACACTGTAAATGATCTCAAGTTCTCCTTCCAGCTTTAAATTCTATGATCCTCAAGAACAAGGATAGAATGAGAAAATAAGGCAAAGAGACTAAGGCTGAGGTTCTTTTGAATATAGAGAGGGTGTCAGAAGAATTTTATCTGTGATATAAAAAGAAAATATTTCTTACAATATAGAAGTAAGTGCTCAGAAAAACTAAAAAATACAGGTATGCAAATATCACTGCAATTGTTGTTAATACTACTAATAAAAACCCTTCATATCTATACAGCAATATGTAAAATACTATTGAGGCTCAGAAAATGGGGGAGAAGAAGCAGTTGAGTGCCTAAGGCTTGCCAGCTTTATGTTAAAGGTTTATATACACAATAGCTATAATTTCTTTATGGAAAAAAATTGATCATTACTTAACAATTACTTGGAATACTAAGCATGGACAGCTATTCAATTGGTATATAATCAGATTGGTCCATTCAAAAAAAGGGGGAGAAATAATTTTTAGGTATTTTTTTGGAGGCAGGCCAGGGGGTAGGTTGTTTTTGCTTCATATGCATTAAAGTACAATCAGTTTGACCACGCTAATGTGACATAGTTTTGCTATGACACAGTATAATAATGATATTGACCCAATACATCAAAAATTTCAGCAAAATGCAAGTCTCATTCACCAGGAGGGCTTTGTAATACCCCATGTCACCTTCTGCCCAAACACAGCCCCCTCTGCCTCCCAGAGATTTCATTAAATGAGGATTGATTGAGATATTCTCACTATACATTCCTCTAAAAATGTCCGACTGTCAGTGTTGCTGGATCATTGCCACTGCTGTTTGTTTGCCTTCCGAGTTTTCCTCTTTGGCTGAATAAAAATACTCAGTCCTGTGAACTCTGAGAGCAAGATGTGCCATTCTCTTGACCCACCACACGGCTCCATCAATATTGATTTCAAACAAACCCTCTAGGGCTGTCTGTGTTCCTGGCACCATTTCAATACTAACATGTGGTTGATTTTTTAGAGGATTTTTCTTTCCCTTCCTGTGCTCAAGAGGAGCCGTGGAGTTTGTGGGAAACAGCAGCTTGATTTGTGCATCTGTGGCGCTTGCATATTTCCCTTGGAGATAGTGACCCTTTCTAACACTCCCTTTACTGCACATTGTGTTCTAAGAACTCAGAAAAAGCAGCACATCCTAAATGCTTAGAGGGTTTCAAAACAATATTCCTAGAGACATGGTATGTGAGAAAGCCCACAGAATTCTCACCACTCACTTGCTCCCAGAATTTAGCAGCTAATGCATATTATTATATTTGTAGCCATTTATATTCAATACTCATTGGCTCATTGTGTTACTAAATACAAAGATTGTTGTAAATCCTTGCTCAAAGTAGGTTAATTCTATTAAATAACTTATTTCTGACCAAGAGCACAAGAAACATCTTAAGGAAAATAATGGAAATCTTTGCTTTTTTGCTTTTTTGGGGTTTTTTTTACCATTACTATTATTTTTCCAGGTAGGACAATGAGTTGTTTTGTTTTGTTTTAATTTCCAAAGTTCATGAACTGTCTGCCAGAAGAGTAATGCTGTGTTTCTGTTTCAACAACATAAGGAAATACCCCTCTTAAAATCATATTAAATGGAATGAAGACATTTCTTAGGTCTATTTAATTTACTTCCTATTTTTATAGTCATATTAAAATTTACATTTGAATTATATTTTGCTGAGCAAATAACAGAATCTTAAAAAATAATGAGATCTTAATTCTTATTTTCCCTTTGGTTGGACTTTCTAAGTCTGAAACGGATCAATGCTTTCAATTCACGAGGAGACATTTAGAATAAAAATATCCAGTCCTTCCTTTAACTTGCGCTCAGTGGAAGAACACATACTTTGAATTATTTTATCAGTAATTGGGAGAGTTTCTACCAAAAGATCCATGCTTTCTCACGTATTTGACCTTCTAGTCATCCGCAAACATTGGTAGTTGAATAAAATTTTAATCAAATTTTATCAAATTGAATAATGAGACACACCAAAGCAGAAATTGTATGGAAATGCCATTTCTGATTAAATAGTCACGGAATGTTTAAGAAATGCCTAGCACTTTGATAAATGTAAAAATATATTATCCTTAATGCTTTCTACTAGGACTCAACTGTCACCGCAAAGAGCAGTGAGGTGAAACTCACCAACCTAGCACAGGACCCTCCTCAACAGCTTGTAAAACATGCCTACTTCGGTGAATCACTTAAATGGCAAATTTATGTTCACCTTGAAACAAATAGGGGAAATACTGTGCCTGTAGAGAGCCCGGACAGAGGTGATGCAGTAGGGGTTGCAGAGACAGCAGAAAGCGTTCATTTTCTTTTTCCACTTTCAATATATTTTACACAAATACAATCATTTTGCTCATAAAACTACCATCATGAAGACCTGGAAAGGGAAAGTTGGTGAGTGAAAAGAAAAAATAGGAAGATACATGCCTGGTAAGCTTGGGGGCCAGGGCAAACCTATGCAACTCAATTCAATTCAAGAACTCTCTATGTGTGTTGAGTATGTATCTTGCATTGTGCTTTGCACAAGACTTTAGCCAGAGCTAGTCTCGCCCCACTCCCAACTCATTCAGAAGGCAAACCCATTTTATTACCATGTTTTGTGCCCTTTTATATTCCCAGCACGTCTTGCACTTCCATGCCTTCCTTTCTTCCCAGTCTCACTCAATTCTCAAGGCTCAGTTTAATTGTTGTCTTCTTTATGAAACTGACCCCATATCACCCAATCAGAATCTCCCCAAATCAGAATCTGTCTTGTTTTTTCCTGAATAGAACTTTGCTCTAGCACTAATCTCATCCCATTTGGTTTTGGCTGCTTGTTTGCATATCAGTCTACCAGATGTAATATACATTCCTTAAAAGAAGAGAGAATTTCTCCCTTGTGCATGACACAGTGTTAGTGATCTAATAGTTGCTCAATAAACATGGAAAAAATGTAAACCGCAGCCCTCTCCCTGAAATCATGGCTTAAGAAAGAGATGGGCCAATCTGCTCCATGAGTAACTTAAACGTTCAAAAAGAAAAGATTTACACTTGCCAAAATATCCATTTGTTAACTAATGGATGCAGTAACCGTGTGTAATTTCCCCTGGTGTATTTTAACCTTCCCTCCAATTACCATCTCTTGCAGGCAAAGTGTAGCAAGCCAATTGTTTCTTGATATTACTAATCTTAGGCAATGTTTTCATTGTCAAAAAAGCTACACAATGTCTAAAGTCCTTTCTAGCTTGAAATTACTACTCTGTGGTCTGCTTGTTTCATAATTTCACCATGAAAATAACAGAATGTTATCACCGAGTACTATTCCACCTACCTCGGGCTTCTGAGAAAAGCCACACCGTAGAGTCTTAAACCCCACCTTTTGAAAACACACAAGGTTACTTTATTCATTGGCTCAACCCTCATTAAATATGTGTTGCATATATACACTTCACACCATAATATTTTAAGGAACCCTGAATCCCATTTTGATATGTTATTTAAAATTGGTCTTAAGATCTCTAACTCAGAAGCTCTATTAGTCGCATTTTACTTTGTGTTTATACAACTGATAGCCAAAGAATGACTACTCATTGTAGGAAGTGTGTGTAAGTCAGCTCCACAGGAGACTCATGTATTATTGAATTTGACCATTTGAATTAAAAACCATAAAAACTTAATGGGTCCCTTTCATGGGCACATAGTTTATACAGAGAACAAGCAAGTTATATAAAGAAATATTTTTCTTCAATGTGCTAGAGGGATTCCCTAGGCAGAAATTTGGGTTAACAGTTATTACCATATTGGGAAAGAAAAAGGCATTGTTTGGTTTCCTTATGCACAAGAGAAAGGCAAATAAACAGGTCTTAATGATCTCAGGGAATTGGAAGATGAGTAACCTCAATATTTTGGAAGCAAAAGGCTATTTTTCAAATGTCCCTTTCCCTCAGAAATATTATACCACAAAGACGTTTTTGAGTTTTGACTAAGTCTTATAAGGACACGAACAATGAACCACTCCACTGCCAACACATTTTCTAATCAGCGCCTCTGAAAATTTCTCTTCAATTAAAATGAAAAAGACAAGTTCCCATAGTAGCTGTTTATGCTCTGTTTCTGTAGAAACTTTGACCTTTAGAGATTGTCAGCCTTATCTATATGCTCATTAAAGATTGGGACTTGGTAGCTAAATAGTTGGTAATTAATCAAAAAATACTTTTGAGTCCTACTATGTGCATTCCCTCTGCTAGGTATATTAGTGGTTACAGAGAAGCATGGGGCCCCATCTCTTCTCACGTGGACTTTAAAAATTGATGGAGAAGGGGCTGGCTCAGTGGCGTAGAGGTTAAGTTTGAGCTCTCCACTTCAGCGACCCCAGGTTTGCCAGTTTGGATCCTGGGCATGGACCTACACACTGCTTATCAAGCCATGCTGTGACAGCTTCCCACATATAAAATAGAGGAAGACGAACAGAGATGTTAGCTCAGGGCTAATCTTCCTCAAAAAAAATTAAACAAGAAAAGAAAAATTGATTGAGTGAATGAAATGCTTAATAATATAAGCGAGCTATAATGACTAGTTACTCCTTTTTAAATTAGTAACTGCCAAAAAAGAGATCAAAGAAAAAATATTTATGCTACAAGTAAATGATATACATCCTAAATTTAATTATCATTGATTTTTTTCATCTTCATTGAGGGAAAATTGACAAATGTATTTGCATATATTTAAGCTGTACAACATGGTGATTTGGCATACATTGTAAAATGATTACCAAAATCAAGATAATTAACACATCCATCACTTCACATAGGTAACTCTTCTGTCTGTGTGTGTGTGTGTGCGTGTGTGTTGAGAATGCTTAAGATCTACTCTCAGCAACTTTCTTTTCTTTTCTTCTTCTTCTCCCCAAAGCCCTCCAGTACATAGTTATATATTCTAGTCATAGGGCCTTCTGGTCGTGCTAATCTCAGTAACTTTCAAGTATATAATGCGAAATTATTAACAACAATCACCATTCTGTACATTAGACCCTCAGAACTTAATTTTTTAATAACTGAATGTTTGTACCCTTTGACCAACATTTCTACATTTTCCCCCTCCCAACAGCCCCTGAAAACCACCATTCTGCCATTCCACTCTGTTTCTATAAAAAAAATCAGCTTTTTAAAAAAAAATTCCACATGCGAGCAATACCATGCAGTATTTGTTTCTCTCTGTCTGCCTTATTTCACTTACTATGTCCTCCTGCTTCGTAAAAGGCAAGACTTCCTTCTTTTGTATGGCTGAATAATATTCCATTTATATATATATAACACATTTTTTTAGGGATAATCCAGTCATCCTTTGATGGACATTTAGGTTGTTTCCATATCTTGGCTATTGTGAATAATGTTACAATAAACATGGGGATGAAGATATCTCTTCTAGACACTGATTTCAATTCCTTTGGATATACTCCCCAGAGTGGGATTGCTGGATCATATGATAGCTCTATTTTTATTTTTGAGGAACTGCCATACTGTTTCCCATAGTGGCTGCACCAATTTACATTCTCACCAACAGTGTGTAACGGTTCCTTTTTCTCCACGTTCATGCCAACGTTTGCTACGCCTGGTCTTTTTGATAATAGCCATTCTAACAGACATGAGGTAATATCATATTGTGGTTTTGGTTTGCATAATTAGTGATGTTGAGCACCTTTTCATGTACCTATCGGCTATTTCTAAGTCTGCCTGAAAAAATGTCTTTTGGGGTCCTTTGCCCACATTTTAATCAGATCATTTGCTTTTATGCTATTGAGTTGTATGAGTTCTTTATGCATTTTGGATATTAACCCCTTATCAGATTTATAGTTTGCAAATATTTTCTCCCATTCTGTAGATTCCCTTTCCATAACAGAATGCCTAATAATATCTTTAAAACTTTGACATGTATTTACTTAAATTGCTATTTGGGTTAAGTATTTATCAACAGTACCAACAGTTTTATTAAATTTCATCAAGTTACATTGCATGGTGCTCATTGCCATTTGACTTAAAAAATAAAATTTTGTCAAATAAGAATATTTTTCTTAGTTAATTGCAAGTATATAGCAACTCGGCCTTAAAATCACAAATATAGAAGCATCAAAATTGTATTTTATGCTCACTTACTAGATCTCTGTAACTTTTAGCCTTTCCACATAGAGTCCCATCATATCACATCTCACGAAATGTCAGTTTGGCTTTACAGTAGAGTCAAGGTCATAATGATATTCTTTTCTATCTTTGGGCTAAAAGAAACAATGCAGCTCTTCTGGAATTTGTCTGGTCTGTGAGGAAAAAACTGTAATTCTTAGGAGTAACCAGGAAGACCAGGTTGTGCATCAAATTGGCCCAGCCAGGATTCAACATATTGAGAGTGAAGGTCACAGAAAGAGATGATCTCCAGAACTCAACAAATAAGGCTGTGAAGAGTGGCTTAGGGACTTCAAACTACTGGAAAGATAAATTGTCTCTTCACATGTGAAAACAGAAATTTATCTTACGTAAAATTTAGTAAGCTTACTTAACAAATGCGTGGACATCTTTCCGTGTCAGTAATAAAGATTTTCAATCATGGCTTTAAAGGCTTCAGAGCATGTCAATATAAGGATGTACCAAAAATCTTCTAAAATCACTCATGATAAAGAAAAAGGTAGAAAAAAACATATTATAAAGTGTGTTGTGCAGTTAACTAATAAAATTTTTTCTGGGCTTTTTCATGTTTGTGGAGTTTGTCAGCTTTTTAAGATATAATTTGTAGTGCTTTATTTTCTTCTTTTTAATAAATGTTTATTTTTCTACCTAATAAAAAAATAATAATCACTGATGTAAATTGCAACCACATATTCACTGTAGGAATTTCAGACCACACAGAAAAATCTATAGTTTCCCTTTGCCCCCCTCCCAATTCCACGCCCACCCCCCCAGAGATAGGCATCTTTCTAGATATTTTTTCGTGCATCTATGTATATGCATATAGAAATACAGAATTTTCCTTTGAGTGTGTGTATTTGTGTGTGTGTGCACACGTGTGTGCATAGGTGCTCATTTGATACCTAAAGAGTTTCATGCTTTAAAGGATTGTTCTTCATCTTTCTTTCTCCACTTACCAAACCCTCTTGGAGTGCTTTCCCTCTGAGTAGGAGGGTCCCAAGTACAGTTGTGCAGGTTGTTGTTCCCTGCACAAGGACACCAAACCAAAGTGCTGAGTGGGCACTGATGGGCAACCTGTGTGTTACTCATCAAGCAGTGAATGCTGGCACGGGTGCATCCCTCCAAAGGGGCGCAATTTTCTAATTCACAGTGAAGAGCTGAATAGATTACTAGTGGCTCTGTGAGTGCATGTTTATCTCCCTCATATTTACAACTCTTATGTGGTGATCGAAGGGATAACGGTACCATAATTTACTACATTGAACAGTTTTCTATTGACAGCCACATAGATTATTTCCAGTTCTTTGGTCACTAGGAAAAAACAATGCTTCAGCGAATAGTATTGGGCATACTAATATTTTCATTAATGCAAGTAATTCTCTAGGAAAGATACCTAAAATTAGAATGCCAGGGTGAAGGATATGTCCTACTTTAATTTTAATAGATACTGCCAAACTACCCTCCATAACAGGCAGAAATTTACACTTCCAAAGGCATTGTCAACCCTGAGTACAGTCAAGATTTTTTCTTTTTTGACAATCTGAAAGATGAAAAATAATAATTCTCGTTCTTGATCTTATTTGTATTGTTTTGATTACCAGTGAAGTTTAGGGTTTAAAGTCATTAGTCATTCTTATTCTATGAATAGCCTTTTTGTATGCTTTGACCATTTTTATTAGATTATCTTTTTATAATTTCTTAATTCTCTGTTATATGTGCTCCAAATATTTTCTCTCAGTCTGTTAATTGCCTTTTAACTTTTGTAAGTCTTTTCATTTGTATGTTTTTATACAGTGTCATGTTCTAGTGAATGTTCAGATTGTTCTGTTTTTAAGATTTTTGTGATGAGTACTCCTTTCCTCTTGCAAGAATTTTTTCTTTTTTTAATATTTCTTTTTTTCATTGAGGTTATGATAGTTTACAATCTTGTGAAATTTCAGTTGTACATTATTATATGTCAGTCATATTATAGGTGCACCACTTCACCCTTTGTGCCCACTTTCCACCCCTTTTTCCCCTGGTAGCCGCTAATCTGTTCTCTTTCCCCATGGGTTGGTTTATCTTCCACATATGAGTCGAGTCATACAGAGTCTGTCTTTCTCTATCTGGCTTATTTTGCTTAACATAATACCCTCAAGGTCCATCCACATTGTTGTGAATGGACAATTTTATCCTTTTTATGGCTGACTAGTATTCCATTGTATGTATATACCACATCTTCTTTATCCAGTCATCAGTTCATGGACACTTGGGTTGCTTCCACGTCTTGGCTATCGTGAATAATGCTTCAGTGAACATAGGGGTGCATGAGTCTCTTTGAATTGCTGATTTCAAGTGCTTTCAATAGACACCAGTAGTGGGATGGCTGGGTCAGATGGTATTTCTATTTTTAATTTTTTGAGAAATCTCCATACTGTTTTCCATAGTGGCTGCACCAGTTTGCATTCCCACCAGCAGTGTGTGAGGGTCCCCTTTTCTCCATGACCTCTCCAACATTTGATATTTTTTTTGTCTTAGTTATTTTAGCCATTCTTACTGGTGTAAGGTGATATCTCAGTGTAGTTTTGATTTGCATTTCCCTGATGATCCGTGATGATGAGAATCTTTTCATGTGTCTATTGGCCATCCATATATCTTCTTTGGAGAAACGTCTGTTGATATCTTCTGCCCATTTTTTGATCGGGTTGTTTGATTTTTTGTTGTTGAGCTGTTTCAGTTCTTTATATATTATGGAGATTAACCTTTTGTTGGATATATGAGTTGCAAATATTTTTTTCCCAGTTGGAGGGTTGTGTTTTTGTTTTAATCCTGTTTTCCCTCACCTTGCAGAAGCTCTTTAGTCTGATGAAGTCCCATTTGTTTATTTATTATACTGCTTCCTTTGTCTGAGAAGACATGGTGCCCGAAAAAATCATTTTAAGACTGATGTCAGAGTGTACTGCCTATATTTTTGTCTAGAAGTCTTATGGTTTCAGGTCTTACCTTTAAGTCTTTGATCCATTTTGAGTTTATTTTTGTGAATGGCGTAAAATAAAGCTCTATTTTCATTCTTTTACATGTGGCTGTCCAGTTTTCCCAGCACCATTTGTTGAAGAGACTTTCCTTTCTCCATTGTATGTTCTCAGCTCCTTTGTCGAAGATTAGCTGTCCATAGATGTGTGGTTGTATTTCTGGGATTTCAATTCTATTCCATTGATCTGTGTGCCTGTTTTTGTGCCAGTACCATGCTGTTTTGATTACTGTAGCTTTGTAGTATGTTTTGAAGTCAGGGATTGTGATGCCTGCAGCTTTGTTCTTTTTTCTCAAGATTGCTTTAGCAGCTCGGGGTCTTTTCTTGCCCCATATGAATTTTAGGATTCTTTGTTCTATTTCTGTGAAAAATGTCATTGGGATTCTGATTAGGATTGCATTGAGTCTGTAGATTGCTTTAGGTAGTATAGACATTTTAACTTGTTTATTCTTCCAATCCGTGTGCATGGAATCTCTTTCCATCTCTTTATGCCATCATCAATTTCTTTTGGGAAAGTCTTGTAGCTTTCATTGTATAGATCTTTCACTTCCTTGGTTAAATTTATTCCAAGATATTTTATTATTTTTACTTGTGTAAGAAAATTTTAAGATCAATTTTTCATACTTAAGCATTTGTGGGTGAAATATGATGTCAGAGATTTACCTAAAATACTGGATTTGTTTTTAACCGGGGAGGGATAAATAAAATAAAATTGGCAAAATATTGACAAGTTTTAAGCTTACAGACACATGAGAGTTTATTATAGTCTCTTTTTTGTATATGTTTAAAGATATTCATACTAAAAAAGTTTTTTTGTCTGTCCTATTTGGGTTTTTTTTTTTTTGTTTTTATTTTTGTTTTTGAAGAAACAGCTTTGCAATTTCCATTAAAAAATCCCGTGGGAGTTTTGGGTTGGATGACCAATTTATAAATTAATTCAAAGACAATTAACACTTTATCCATTCATTCATTCAATAAACATCTATTGTGTGATGATTATGTGCCAACCCCCCCTTACTGCTCTAGACTCTTGTATTATGTCAGTATGTAAAACAGGTGATGATTGCTACCTTCTAGAGGGGAAACAGACAACATACCTAACAAATTAGTTGTAAAGTATGCTAGAAAGAATTCTCCTATGAGAACAATTATGTCTCTCTCCCTTTGTTCTGTCTCCTTTTACATCCTTTGGTGACATTTTTAGCTTTCTCTGTGAAGGTCTTAAATATTTCTTGTTCGGTTACTTCTAGATATTTTAGTCTTTGTTGTTACGGTTATTTGCATTTTTCTGTTTCATTTTTTAAATGGTTAATGACAGTGGACAAGAATGTTCTTTTGTTTTTCTTTCTTGTGCAAAATTCTTCTGTTTGTTCTAACAGATCATCAGATTATTCTCTGGGATTTTCAAGGTACAAATTCTCTTTCATTGTAACATAACCATCTCCATCTTGTTGTTGCTGCTGCTGTTTTTGTCGTATTGACAAGAACCTCGAACACAATGTTGAATAGAATGTAAGATAACAAGCATTCTTACTTTTTCTTAATATGATAGAAGTGTTTCTAATGTTTCACCGTTATCCTCGATACTTGCTCTAATTGTCTGATATTCTTAATAAAGTTAAGAAAATTGCCTTCTAAATCCTTGCTACCTGAGAGGGCTTTTGTAAATTTATTTTGTTCTGTTTATTAAATCACTAACAAGTGATTTAAAATAAGTTTTTAATGTTATACATGCTTTTTTGTCACTTATTTGTTATATTTTTCCCATTAATCTGTTAATATAAGGGATTAATAGATTTTTTTTATTGTGGAATTACTCTGGGTGAGAATCCAATTCCCAGTGTCCTAATTTCTGTCAGAAACCATGAAATGACTTTCTCTGAAATCGATTACAATGTTCCTTAACCCTCACCGTGCTTTGAATATATCTGGGGAACTTCTCAAAAACACGTTAGGTTGGCGTCCTCCCACAGCTACTACGTCAGAGTTGGGTGGGTGGAGCCTTAGCTCATAGAAATGTTCAAAGCTATGTAAGCACACTTAAAATCAGCCACTTTTGAGAACTGTTGCTCTAATGGTGGTTCAGAGGTTCTCCAGGTGTGGCCTCCAGCAGCAGCAGCAGTACCTGGGAGCTTGTTAAAAATGCAAATGCTCCATTTCCATCAAAGACCTACTAAAACAGCAGGTTTGTTTTAGCAAGTTGTTCAATGGTTCTGACACACAGTAACATGTGAGAATAGAGTTAATTATTGATAGAGAAAGGAAGGAAGGGAGGGAGGGAGGGAAGGAGAGAGAGAGACAGAGAGAGAGACAGAGACAGAGAGACAGAGAGAGAGGAAGGAAGGAAGAAAGAAAAGAGAGAAGAGAGAGAGGGAGAGGGAGAGAAGAAGGGTAGGAGGGAAGGAAGGAAGAAAAGAAGGAGGGAGGGTAGGAAGAAAGGGGGAAAAAAAGAAGGCATAGAGGAAGGGAGGAAAGGAGGAAGAAAGGAACAAATCATCAGAGGGTTTCATCTTCTAAATTTGTGGGTTAATAACAATAAGAAGACGCCACCCATATGTGACTAAGTCTAGTTTTTTAGTCTATGTGTTCTCAGCCCAGATCTCTCAATGGACATAAATTTGTATGGAAAATGTATCCTTTTAGATCATCTGTAGAGTTGAAGACAGTGCCTTATAGGATTAAAAGCGTTAATGGCTGCTTAAGTAACAAAAAGCAAAAATGAATTGAATCAGGAAACCTAGATTTTCCCGTTCTGCCATCAACTAAAGTTTGTAGCCTTGGGAATGTCTTCAATTTGGCTGAAGTAATTACCTCACCAGAAAAAATGAGAGAACTGGACTAGATAAATAGTTCCCATACTTTTTCAATGCGAGACCTCTTCACTAATGTCAAAAAAGCCACAGACATTCCACAGTGAGAAAATCTACAATGGCAAAAACGTACTCTGAATTTACTCATTCATGGAAAATTCAGTACAGAACGTTCACAATTTAAGTACATTTGAAATTCCACAAGAGCAGCCTCATTCATTTTTCACATTTTATTTTGTTACTAAAGAAAAACCAAAACGGCAAGTCTTAGATTTGCCTAGGATTGTAACACTAAATAAGATACCGAGAAAAGAAACTTTTCACTCATTGAAGTTGTATAGCGAAATTTAAGAAGCAGTTCCTGTTCATTCATTCAAGGAAACAACCTGTGTAACACCTCACCACTGGAGTGACATTGTGTTCGAAATCAAGGGTTTCCTCTGATAGCCCCAGACTGGGGAGAAGTGTGTTAAGCCGAAGGAGCATTATTACATGAATCAAAAATAGAATTGCTGGAGCCAGCTTGGTGGCATAGTGGCTAAGTCTGTGCGTTCCACTTTGGCAGCCTGGGCTTCACAGATTCGGATCCCAGGTGTGGACCTATACATCACTCATCAAGCCATGCTGTGGAGGCATCCCACATACGAAATAGAGGAAGATTGGCAATGGACGTTAGCTCAGGGCCAATCTCCTTCACCAAAATAAATAAATAAAAAAAAATAGAATTGCTGAATAAAATATAGGATTCTCAGTTACATTTGAATTTTAGATAAACAACAAGAAATGTTTTAGTATAAGTACATCCCATGCAATATTGTCCTGTGCAATATTTGGGACATACTTATACAAACGTATATATATATATATATATATATATATATATTTCTTGTTTCTATGAAATTCAAAGATAATCGGGCATCCTATATTTTTATTTTACGAAATCTGGTAATTTTAGTTTCAAATGAGAAAAAGCCTAGGATATTTGAGAAACCAAAAGAAGTTCTGTACTTTTAGGACTGCATTTCCTAAAACGTAGTTTGGTTTATGGGAGGTTATATCAGAGAGTATAAGGATTTTTATTTTGCTAATTTTGCAGTTTAATACACTTTAGAAAAATATAAGATTATCATTTATATATTATATAGCATTTATTTATAAAAAATAAAAGTGCATTTTTAACAGTAAAAAACTAAGTTTCTTTAAAGAAAAATATTAAAAAATATATAGTGGTGACTATATATAAATATATATCAGGATGACTGACATTCGAGGAACATGAGGCAGGACCAGGGAGAATGACGAGAGGCGAAACTAGAAAAGTAGACAGAAGCCAGGACAATACGAGACTCTTCTTCTAAATCGTCATATGTTTTTATAGAAAAGGAATTAATTTTTACTTATGTCTGTCTTTGTTATCCACATCTAAGAAAAAAACATCATAACTAACATTCTTGAACATAGTTTACAGAATTTTAATGCTAAATAGATGTTTTTCTTATTTTTCAAACCAGAAGAAGTCCTGTCTCCTTTAATACCTGAGCCCAAGTAAAGAGCTACTGAGAATTGTACACGAAACAAACAAGCAAAAAATGCTGGAAGTCTTTGCAGATCTCACATAGGTATGACGACACAGAACAAATAATCAACTCAGAAACTCAGGGAGGCTGACTTTGTGTCTGTAAGTGTATTAAGTGACCCTGAATGTCCATGTCCAACTTTAGCATTTAAAGTGAAGACCGGTTTCAGAATGCTTACCAAATAATTTAGGAAGAAATTATATCTCAGTCCCAAAAATGGGCCTTTGAAGCCAGTGGAGGAAGTCATCCTCAGATTTCCCTAGAATCCAGAGGAATTACCGCCCACACAATTCTCTCCCTGGGTCACACCTGCCACTTCTGAGCACTCCTTAGCCCCAGCTGCATGTCCTTTGAAACCATTCCGGAGACTGTGTAGGCAATTTACCAAAGTCCCAACTAAGAAATGCTTCATTTGAAGCCTAGTTAGAGTTTAAAAATCCAGCAAAAGAGAGCCCGATTTTCTTCTCCATGCCTTATAAATGAAGGCAGATAAATAGGGAGTGAACATAAAGACAATATAGAGCCACGGTTTATATATCAGTTAAAAGATTCCTTGTACTTTGAATGAGGATATTATTTATCACTCTCCATCCTCCAATATTATAATGATATTGGCACATATTAATAATTAAAGATAATACACAAAGATTTTGTGATTGAATAGAACTTATCTGTCCAATAAGAGGTAGTTGCTGGTTTGTTTTCTTTCCTCCCAGTCTACCTAAGTTTCATCTTGAAAAGCAGCAGAATAAAAATTAAGGCTGGGGGCCAGCCCAGTGCTGTAGTGGTGGTGCAGTGGTTGGGTTAGCACACTCCATTTCAGCAGCCCGGGATTTGCGGGTTCGTATCCTGGGCACAAACCTGCACACTGCTCATCAAGCCATGCTGTGGAGGCATCCCACATATAAAACAGAGGAAGATTGGCACAGATGTTAGCTCAGGGACAATCTTCCTCAAGGAAAAAGAAGATTGACAACAGATGTTAGCTCAGGGACAATCTTCCTCACTATAAAAAAAAAAAATTAAGGCTGACTTCTTTAACTTGCCTAGGAATTCTAACATAAGATAATTAAATTATCTTTAGCTTCTGACTGTCATTTCAGATGAAATCTTCACTGGTTTTGAAGAATAAAAGATTTAATAACTTTCTGGCTCTTTAAACAGGATATTATTTTAAGGAAGGAAAATCTAGAATGGGAATTTATTGTCAAATGAAATATATAACACTAATATGAGATTTCATACTAGTCCAACTGGCTGCAGATCAAATAATTCAGGATGAAGTTGAGCCAAGTCTTTTGCTAAAAGGTCTCTTTCTTTTATGGGTGAGCAAGGAGTATTACCAGCCCAGAATAGCCAGCGAGATGTGTGTGAAATCAAAGACAGTATAGGGGCCAGAACCTTGGATTAAGAATCAGGAAGTCTTAGTTCTATTCCTGGCCTAGCCTTTAATTTATTATGGCTGTATGTGATGCCACAATTCATTGACAAGCAGAACATTCAGGCAATGCTATGTTTGCTGAGCCAAATATCCACTATTTGGAAGCATCCGGGTATTTTACCGAATTTTTTGGTTCTCTTCCAAATGCTTGGCATTAGGAACACAGAGCCTGTGCGTCTCTAGGCGAGGCTCCCTCTTCTCGGGACTTCATATTTGCCCAGTCTGTAAAATGTCCGGTAACTCACACCGCCTCCCCACTCCCTGTGTGTATGCTGTGTTTTGTGTTTTTCAATAAAGAGCTTCTAGAGAAAGAGACGGGTGGGAATTGTCTTCCCCAGATGGAAGGAATGACGGGTAGCGGAAGCTTGTATTCAGAGCATTCCAATTCAGAGGCTTCCAGGAAAGAAGACCCTCTAGAAACCATGTTAATCTCCCCCAGCTGCCATTGTGATCAAAGGGACTTTGCTGCCCAAGGACAAAACAGTAGATCTTGGGAGTAGATAAGGAGCATCTTTCAGATCTCCCAATGAACACCACACAGTTGACCATATTAAGTTTTTGACCATAAATCAAACTGAATAAAAGTTGGTCTCCTAATTAGAGTTAAGTATCCACTGACTTGTATCTGAAAGAGATACAACTGGAAATTTCTTCCACAGCAGCTCCATATATCACGTATACCTTGACAACAGCTGGTTACAGTCTCGGGACAACAGTATGCTTCTGTCCTTAGCAATACACAAGCACACGCTGGAAAAGGAGACATATATCACGCTGTTGACTCAAAGTCAGCTCGCAGCCAGCTAAATACTGTTTCTTCAATTAAAAAAAACAAATCAGACTGTGGCTATCCCATTAGGAATAGTCTGTTCGTGTTCTAAACAGGCACTTAATTCTTAGGCCGTATTAAAGAGGGTATATAGTACATGGGGAGGGACTTGCCTTCTCCGTTCTGGTCAGAGAACGTGTAGAGTGATATAACTAACCCTGGGCACCAACCATTAATTGGGTCATTGACGGAATTAGGTCATATTCAGAGACAACAGAACTAATAAGGATTTTAAAGCATGCCATATGAGAAATAATTAAGAGAACCAAGGATGATTTACCCAGCAAAGGAAGAAAATAGAAACAACATGGTTCTTCAAATATTTGAAAGGAAGTTTGATGAAATAGACACCACTTATGCCCAGTTCTGGAGGGAGGAACTGAGAAATTAGAAAAAGGCAGAATTTGACTCCACAACATTTCTAAAAACTATTACTGTACAAATATGAAATAGGTTGCTCCCCAGGAAACAGTGTGTAGCTCATAACGATGAGCAATAAACATATCTTGAATGATTGTTAAATAAAAGGGTAAAGAAGTAGACTAGATGGTTCAAAGGTTTCTTGCAATTCACTGTGGTCATTGGTGTTTCTGCATGTCGGAAGGAATGGAAACCAAGTTGCAGGAGTTGAGGAGAGAATACACGATACCTGAATGGGTGTTAAATTAAAAATTGTTTCTATGGAAGGAAAGCAAAAATGGAGTATTGGAAAGAGAAGTGGAAGAGCAGGAAGTTGGCAATGGAGGAGGGATCAGACCTAAAACTCCCTGGAATTCACTTTCCTCCTCTGCAGTCGGGACACCGGAACCGATGCTGGACTTCCAGATTTCTAAAATCTGAAACGTTGAATGAAGTCTCTAAGTGACATAATGGGTAACTTAAAGAAATGTGTTTTGACTGACTTAAGTAAAAATACAAATATAAAGATATGTTAATTATAATGAATTTTAAGGAATTTTACAAACATAAGTAATGGAATAGTGCAAGGAAGGCAGATAAAGGAGCCTCTACTAGGAAACAAGAGAATGCTCCAGAAGTACACAATTTAAATCTACAGTTTATACCGAACTCTACCTGGGCAACAGGAAGAAAAGTTGAGGAAAGTAAATGTGTTAAATAAATAAAATGCGTTATTTCAATATATCATTATACATAATTACATACATTGGTTTAACTACCAATGTTTTTATTCAAGTCAAATTCTAAGAATGATTCTCCATCTTACTGGTCCCCACTCAGAATGTGTGTTAGAGCCACCATGCAGCAGCTCACATCAGCTCACAAGAGCCAATTGTGTGCATCTCCCAACTCTGCATTTAATAATATCTGGTTGGGACCTTGAAATTGACCATGGGAGTATTTTCACCCCAGAAATCGGCAAGTGCTACAAATCAGGACTTTCCTTTTAATTGGAGATCCGGTTGCTAAACATTTACCAACAGACCACTGCCCGCCCTCTCCCTACTTCTAAGAAATAGCTCTCAAACCAGTGTTTTCTTCTTTTTCACTTTGATCTCAAAATATGGGGGGCTTTGTGAAAGTGTCCATTTCTTCATAATCACTGTAAAGAGGGTCCAATTCAGACTTCAGCCCAAAAAGGAGTATGACTAGAAGTAGAGGAATAATCTTAGAATAATTAGAACTATTTAGTATGTATTAGCCATGTGTCATTGCTTGATATAAAGTATGGTGAGGTTCCAAAAGCATTTGATTGTCAATACGTTGTGAGAACTCTAAAGGTTCAAAAAACATAGCAAATCTTTCATTTACTTGCTTCCTGCCAGTGGCCCCATTGCACATAGAATAAAACTGACCTTTTTGCAGTGCCCTTCATAACAAAATACAATTTGGCTCCTATTTCTATTCAACCTCATTTTGGTCCTAGTACTCATTCACTCTCCATTTCAGTGCCTCCCCTCACTGCTTCCCTAACTTTTCTGATGCTCTTACTTACCAAACTCATTCTCACCTCCACATCCTTGTATCACTCTTCACTCTGTGTGGAAGGCTTTTCCCAGTTCTCTCTCCTCTTCCTCCTCCTCCTTCTTTTTCTTTCTTCTTCCTTCCTTCCTTGCTTTCTTTCTTGCTTGCTTTCTTTTTCTCTCAATCTCTCTTTCTCTCAATCTCTCTTTCGCTCTTTCTCTCCCCTACCTCATTCTTTTTCTCCCCATCATGACTTAACTCTCATTTCCACAGAAAGCTCTTCTCTGACCACCCTATGCACAGTGGGACACTGTTCCTGCGGTTTCTATATATCTCATTAACCTATTCATTTTCTTATCACACTTGTTCCTATCTGAAACTATCTTATTTATCAATTTGTTAACTTTTGCTGCCTGTCTTCTTGTGGTTGACTATAATATTCAGAAAAGCAGGGGTTTTATATCTCTTATTCACTAATTAATATTTTTTCCCTTTAATAGTGCTTGGCCCAGAACAGCTGGAACTGCAGGAATGAAGGAAGGAAAGATGGGAAGGGAGAGAATTTAGCATCTTGGCTTAATTTAAGGGGTTTAAGTTACTGAAATACTGAGAGCTTCATTAATAGGCAGCTTCACTTTTTAAGAGGTTCCTCTTCCTGGACGACGTGACAACATGAAATGAAAGCTCCACTGTAGAAACCAACCTAGCCAAAATCTGCAAATACACAGCTTTGTTTTCCGGCATGAGCTGTTCACTGGAGTTTAGCCAGGGACGTATGAAAGGTTAGAACTTTGTGAAACATTAATACCTGGGTTTTAAAGACAAGGACAATAATATTTATCCAAAACATCTGATTTATAGTCAACTCTATTTTGTGAAGTTTTATGAATGTATAACATATGATACTGGTCTGAGTACTTGACACTTCAGGCTGAACGTAATAGATGGTAAATAAGGAAGCATCCATGAAGGAAAAGGAAAAGCAATAAGCTTGTTTCTCTAAAAGAATATTGTAGACCAAAGCTATGTGATTTTATTCCTTTTGGCAGATCATTTGGAATAACTTGATGCTCAGCCCATGGATTTGAAAATGTTTTTAAAGCACAATCTCAACATCCAGTTAATTCAAAGACAAATAGTTTCTGAGACTACTGGTGATAGGTCTAGGATAGCTGAAGGATATTATGCTTTATCCAACATTAACTCAGTAGCTGGAAAAATATCAAGATATATTTTCTAAAGCTTTGGGAGGTGTTATTTCACTGGCTCCTATTGATTTCATTATTACTACTCCTGAAAAGGCATTGGTTCGCAGGGTACAACTTGACTCCATGTCTGCCAGGTAGAAAAATGTAATCTTTGTGCTTGAGGATGTATAACTGGGAAATTAAAGACAATCACACAAAGAGATATGTGGATATAGAGATGCAAAGAACATTATCTTGCCAAACACAACTTTGGAGAAGGAAATTATATAAGCAGGTACATTGGAGGCGTAATTAAGGGGACTCTGAGTCTTCTATTCAGTCAAATTTTTCCATTTTCTGCAATATTTAGAAGAGAATTAAGTTGAATAATCTCCAGTATTTCTGGGACTCTCATGTAAGGTCTAAGCAGGATTTTACTATGAATAACGCTCTTTTGAATGTAACAAATTTCTGTAGCATTGAGGAAAAGGGTGTGAGGTAAGGTTCAGGTCTTTTGATGACTCTCTGACCAACTGAATCTAATAAACCAATTATTTGACATATGAAAGATAACTCTCATTAAAATTAACAGTCTGCTCTAACTGTTTGAGGTAAGGAGACCCCTATAGAATTAGATGAATCCATAAAATTACCCCCCTCCCTATTCTTTGGAGGTCCCTCCTAATGGTGGCTAGAGCATTCAGAGGGATTAAAAGAACAAAGCCAAAAACAAAATTAAAGATCTGATTCAGGCAGTTACTCATCCGTGCTGTTACTACTACCATCACCTAAGCAAAGCCCTCAACTTGCTCCCTTGTTCTCACACCCCTCAGGCTTCTGTCATGCTATATTTTCCCTTCGAGGTCACCATGGGTGGTCCTTTCAAACCTGATTTCTCCCAGGCAAATATCTCAACTAGATGAGAAGATGCCAACATGAGTTGCAAATGATCATTTGCCTCAAAAAGGCTGGCCCCAAGTCTATTACATTCCTCAATAGATTTTGCTTCTGATGAAACTTACCGCGTTTCCAAGGTTTTCTTTTTTTTTTCACCCAACACCTTACCCAACCTTCGTACCTTGTACAACACAGGGAATTTCGAAGATTTGAACACACTAGAATAGTAAATAGTCATGCCCAAATAACTCTATTTGGTCAATGAGAAGCTTTATCTATTCCTATAAGCAAAAATCTTTCCATAAATATGTGTCTATATTACAGTGAATTCAGAATAAGTAACCATGAATCATATGGTTGTGGGGGCTGTTTTCAAAATGTGTGAAAGAAAAAGAAGCTTGAAAATATTGGCAATGACAGAAGTAGAAGCATCAGTAGGTAAATGGCCCCATGTTAAAAAAAAAAACAAAAAAAACTGCCCCCTGCACAAGCTGAAAACCTGCCTTGTTTGATTCTTTTCCCATTGTTTTGCTACGCTCAGAAATATTCTTCCTCAAATATTCTTTTGCATTCATCCTTAAATATCTAACCATAATTATTAGTTTGTTATAGTTGATTTGTACCATGACAAAAGAAGAGTAAATATATAACTTTTCCCAAAAATAATTCATTGGAAAGTAGTAATTATGTATCAGTACTCATTGATGTTACACTTCTTTTTCATGCACTTTGCTCCAGAAGATATATATTTAATATTCATGTAAAATGCTTTCTTGGCAGTGGGTCAGCATCTTTCCAATGAAGAGCCCATTGATGACACAGAATAGAACTTCCGTTCTCCCTTAAGTAGAAGACTGCCTATTATTCAGTGTCCTTTTTGTCACATTGAAGAACAGGGAACTTTTTATTCTTTCTAAGAATGGCCTTTCAGATTCAATAACAACATGTTCTGTTCCTCAGGAAATAAGAGAAGATCGAGATAGGGCGCGGCTAGACTCCATGGTGCTGCTAATTATGAAACTGGACCAACTTGACCAAGACATTGAGAATGCTCTCAGCACCAGCTCCTCTCCGTCCAGCACACCAACGAACCTGCGGCGGCACGTGCCTGTGAGCATTCCACTTTCCACCTCTTTGCCCATGAGCATGATATCTCTACTTCATAGAGTCCCTCTTACGAATGAAACATCCTTCATGGCAGCATCCACCCATATGTGACCCTGATAGTGTTCTGTAAAGAAGACACAAAGAATTCTATGCTTCATGCAGAGTCCATTAGAGAAGTGTGGGATTCAAAAGAAAATGGTTATTATTAGTTAGAAAAGACGGCCAGCTTGGGAAATTATGGTTCCTAGTGATCAAATCCTCTTCATTTCAGCTATTTCCCTAATTTTCAGTTTTTTCTGATATGCTATAAATGCCATCAGCAAGGCTATGTCTATCTTGTTTAGTATTTTATTTCCAGTGCCCCACAAGTTTACATTGGGTATAGAAGATAAGAAATATGTGCTGTGTGGATGGATGGATGCGTGGATGGATGGATGGATAGATGGATGGTTGGATAGGTGGATGGGTGGATGGATGGATGGATGGATGCTGGTTGAACTAACACAACATACTGCAGGAAAGAATTTAGATGAGAGTAACTTGAAAACACTCTAAAATTCTCTCAGTGAAATACGATGAATAGGACAGAGGTGAGAATTTTATTCTACTGTGAACCAATGTATTCTACTGTGCACTAATTTCATATAAGACAGACACTCCTCTGAGATTTTGACACTCAAAATAAAATTTGGAAGACACAGATTCCAGGACTGGCTATACACTTTATATATCTATATTAGCTTCATATTAAATGACTTAGTTTGTACAGATCTACCAAATGTGATGGTAGAGTTTACTTATGATTAATCTACGAATCCCTTTTCAATTACTCTATTACATTTGTTATGCAAAAATCAACACATTAAGTCAAGAAATTGTGTCACCTAAGATCAAAGGGGTGGAAAATCCTGTGTATAAATTTGAACACCTACCAAAATAGAGCTATTCTGTCTCAAAATTCTTTAATTAGTACAGTTCTACCATTTATTCTGAAGTTTTTCAAGGCTCATTCTAACTGTGGGACAGAATATTTCAAAGTAAATAATTCAAAGTAAATAATTTTAAACAATTAAAATAATGGCTAACTTTAGTATATACTAGGTACTATTCTAAGTCCTTTACATATGTTATCACTTTAATTCCTCACAGTGTTTTTTAGATGAGTAAACCACGTAGAGAAGTTAGTAATTGTGTGTGCCCGATCTGGGATACAAACCCACCAGCCTTGCTGCAGAGCCATATCATTTAACCACTACATCATACCGCCTTCTCTAGCTGACTCTAATCCCATTGTAGTTTGATAGCTTAGGCAAAAAAAAAATTTGTAATTAAAAATGGGAGAAATGGGTCAACTACTTTCAGGTTTTTTTTCAGTTTAAATAAGTTGAGTAAATTTTTTTAATGAATAAATATGAAATTAAATACTTCGACTTAGAAAACCAGTAGAAATGACATTTTTGTTTTTGTTTGTAACCTGAATAATTTTTTCTTAGCCTTCGGAATTCATCTCAAATGGTTTCTTTACAGAGAAGTCTTCCCTAAATATCCTTCTGTCCTCCTAGCCAGAATCAATTACTCCTTTCCTGGTGCTCCCATAGTGTCTTGCACATACTTTAGTAGGAAAAGTATCCAAATGGAAGAAAAGCAATCCAAGCCATACCCTGAAGACCAGTGAGAAGAGATGTTTTCATCTTGTTTCCATATGAAGTGTGCAGAGAAGCTTCATATGCATTTTCATCAACTTTTAAGCCATACTTTTTAATAGGAGATCCTTTGTAATAGTTTTTTTGCCATTAATGCAAACATGGGATATGTTTTCTCATTAAAATTGTCTGTCGTGAATTGTTAATCTCTCCCCTTTTTCTTCTGCATTGAACTTTCCTCAGTCTCCATGTATTTAGGAGGAAAACCACAGCCCATATTTCTGCTAAATACAGCTCCATGTTGTAGTCTCTGTCTCAGAAAGCAAGACAGCCCTTACCTGCTAGACATGGTTCTTTGTTGAATGGTAAAGGCAGAACAGAAACAGGAGCTAAGGCAGGTGATGATTTCCACATCTGCCTACATCTAATCTTGTGCCTCCGCAGGCCTGGGTTCAAATGACAGCTCGACAACTGAATACCTGAGAACATAAGAAAATTCTCTAATTTCTCAACTTGAGGTTCATGTACAAAAAGAAACATTATTTCCTACCTCGTGGCTTATTGGGAGCAGTAAATGGAAGAACGTATGTAAGACATATTGCACAGATCTGGCACAGCGTACATATGTAGAATTTGTTAATTCCCTTTTCCTCTCCCATGTACTCATGCCAGGCACTGGGCCCAAGATGAATAAGACATATTCTGCAGCCCTCAAAACTTCTTTTTGGTCTTTCTGTTTTTCTAGGTCATTCCTTGTTCTTTATTTCTGTTCCTTGGTATTTAAAGCTAATTTTAACATTCTCTCATCATCAAAAATTTTTCCACAGGCACTTTCCATTCCTTTTGATAATTGCACCATGGAATAAGGGGATTATAACAGCATGATTATGACCTTGATTGTCCACAAGGAGCACTGTCCCAGATTCAGAGGAGAAACGTCCTCTGCCACACCCTCACACTGCTCTGTGAATTTACGATTTAGTAGGGAGGACAAGACAGACAATGAAACAGGGACCTCAGTTTGAGACGATTTGTGAGAAAATGGTGGAGTGAGTTCTACTATAATAAAGGGTATAAAAAATAATATAGGTTGGAGTCTTTAAGAATGCCTTTAAGATAAAAAAAATATTAAAATAAAGGTAGAGGTAAAGATGTAAGGAGGCTGCCTTGATAGAACTTACAAGTTGGGATCAGACAGATCTGAGTTTTAATGCTAGCCCTGCCACAGAATGTGAATTTGGTCAAGTTACTCACCTTAGCCTTGGCTTCATCATCCATCAGGTGACGATAACAGTACCTTCCTCACAGAGTTGGTGAACACTGGAAGCAGAGATGGCTGTAAAGTATTGTCTTTAAAAGGCAAAAACTCAATAAATGGCAGCTTTTAACACTGTTTACTATTTTGCCTCAGAATTGCTGTATTGTTAGAAAGATACAAAGTTGCCCTGTTGTTTACCTAATCAAATTATAAACAGGAAGGCAAAACTGACACAAAAGATTTCTGATATACATAAAAGTCAAATATAAATGGCTTATAAATTACCTTCTACTTATGAGTATGCATTTGATGTTGATTCAATTTGAAATTTTAATGAATCACATTTATCTTACAGTAAAGTGTTGTTTCTCTTTTCCATGCAAAAGAGGAGTAGACGGCCTTGATATGAAATCACTCAGGGCATGAGAAATTTAGTTAGGGTTATATGTTTTACACACACACGCACACACACACTTGAGAAACGTAATATTACTTTTCATATTCATTATCGCTGTATATTTTTTGTACCCTTTCTTTCTATCTCTTTGTCTTTGTGTCCCACTTTTTTCTTTTCTTTTTTTGCAGCTTTATTGAGATATAATTGGCACATAACACTGTATAAGTTTAGGGTATACGATGTGATGATTTGACCCACTTGTATATTAGCAAAATGGTTACCACAATAAGGTTAGTTAACACATCCATCACCTCATATAATTACAGTTTTGTGTGTGTGAGGTGAGAACATTTAATATCTACTCACTTAGCAACTTCAGGTTTATAATTAACAAGTATTGTTAACGATAGTCACCGTACTGAATATTAGATCCCCAGAACTTGTACATCTTATTTTTTCTTTTATCATGCTTTGTGCTTTGGTGTCATATCCAAAATATCGTTGCCAAGACCAATGTCAAGAAACTTTTTCACTGTGTTTTTTCTAGGAGTTTTTACAGTTTCAGATCTTACATTTAAATCTTTAATTCATTTCAAGTTAATTTTTGTGAGTGGTGTAAGATGGGGTCCAATTTCATTCATTTGCATGTGAATATCCAATTTTCTCAATAACAGTTATTGAAAAGACTATTTTTTCATTATTGAGTGTTCTTGGCTTCCTTGTCAAATATTAGCTAACTATATACGCATGTGTTTATCTCTGAACTGTCTATTCTATTCCATTGGTCTATGTGTCTGTTTTTATGCCAGTACCATACCAGTTTGATTACTATACCTTTTTAATAGAGTCTGAAGTCAGGAATTGTGATGACTCCAGCTTTGCTCTTCTTTCTCAAGATTGCTGTGTCTATTCAGGGTCTTTTGTGTTCCCACACAAATTTTAGGATTGTTTTTTCTGTTTCTGTGAAAAATGCCATTAGAATTTTGACAGGGGTGGCACTGAATCTGCAGATCACTTTGGGCAGTATAGACATTTTCACAATTTTAGTTCTTCCAATCCAAGAACATGGGATATCTTTCCATTTTTTTGTGTCTTCTTCAGTTTCTTTTCATCAATGTCTTATAGTTTTCAGTGTACAAATCTTTTACCTCGCTGGTTAAACATTAATATTTGTAAGTCTAGTTATTCTTTCATAAAATAATATTTAATGATCATGTTCTAGGTGCCAAGCACTATTCTAAGATCTGGAGATGTATCAGTGAACAAGACAGGTGAATCTCTGCTCTTGTGATACATAGATTCCAGGTGAGGGAGACAGACAAGGATTAGAGAAAGCGATGAATGAAGGGTGAATGGATGGATAGATAGATAGATAAGATGATGGTTAGATATAATTCATATGTGGTAGATAAACAAGGTAATAGGATTATAAAACAGAGAATGATGCTGTGGAGGTTGAAAGGAAGAAACTACTTTAGCTTGAAATGTTAAAGGATGATTCTATGAGGTAGTGACATTGAAACTAAGACCTGAGTGACAAGAAAGGGCCAGCAAAGGGAAATACTGCGGCAAAGGACAAGAAAAGACATAGTCCCCACTGTAGAAACCAGCTTAGTGGACTGGAAAGACTGACAAACAGCAAGTTTGGCTGGAACATACTAAGAAACATGAGAATGGTATAGCATCGGGCCAGAGAGTTAGGGTTCAGGGTAGATGCACCATGTGGGCGATGGTAAAGTTGAGATGTAGAAAGAGTAGACTTAAAGATATTTAACTCATAATTTTCTCAGGTTAAAACTGTAGAGTGATATTCACCTTTACTCCCTCCCCTCTGCATTCTCCTCATACCTAACTTTCCCCTGCGTCTCAGGTCACCATACAACACAAAGGGAGCGTTTGATAAATTGAATGCACAGTCTTTGAAGACATTACTGAGTAATTGCATTCACTTAGCAGACAAGTCATAGCCACGTTCTGTGTACTAGATATTAAAAAACCATAATGATGGGGCTGGCCCCGTGGCCGAGTGGTCAAGTTCGCACGCTCTGCTGCAGGTGGCCCAGTGTTTCGTTGGTTCAAATCCTGGGCGCGGACATGGCACTGCTCATCAAACCACGCTGAGGCAGTGTCCCACATGCCACAACTAGAAGAACCCACAACGAAGAATATGCAACCATGTACTGGGGGGCTTTGGGGAGAAAAAGGAAAAAATAAAATCTTTTTTAAAAAACCCATAATGATATTAATAATAACTATATTTGTAGTAATGGCTAACATTTAATGAAAATTATCAAGTGCAGATTACATGCAGTTTGCATATATGCTACTTAATGCTCAGGAAACTCTGTGAGCGCATGCTATTGTTATACCCATTTTCAAATGAAGGAATTGAATTACACATGGCAAAGCATAGTTCCTGCCCTCAGATAACTTATAGTTCATTAGACAGACAGACACTTGAGCTAAATGATTCCAAGCCATTGTGGCAGATGTCACTATGGAAGTCTGATGGGGGCATTTCTGAGTGAGGTGAGGAAAAGAGACAACTGTCTTTCAGCTTGACACCCACAATGACCCTGCCGCATGAGGGGTGTTAAGTGATTTACCTAAGGTCACACAGTAAGCAAGGGATGTTTATGGGCTTCCACCTCCTGACTCACTGCAGTGCCCTAGCTGGCTCCCACTACTGCCACTTCCAATTCACAATCAGCTGTTAAATTACCAAGGTAGTATATTACCTCATTCTCTAGTATTTGCCTTCTAAAATCAAACCCTCTGAAGAGTATAATTGTTATTACAAAATAATGCATGACGATGGGTGACATGTCAATGTCAGTTGCCCCTAACTCTCTAGTGGGTCAATGTGTGTTGGGAGAAGGAGGAGGTGGAAAGTGTTGGTGGCAGGGAGAAAAGGCATGTAGAGAGCATGTACATACCTTTCATGTCAATTCCTTTTCTTTTAACAGGATCTGGAGTCAGGATCTGAGAGTGGAGCAGATACCATTTCGGTAAATCAGACTCAGATAAATCTGTCTTCTAACACTGAGTCCACTGACCTACCATCTTCCACCGCAGTGGCCAATTCTGGAACCAAACCCAAGTCAATGGTAAGTCACAAATGATAACAGTCAGTCTCAAGACAAAATGTGGCTGATCATCAGGTAAGTGTTGATATCACATCCATTCAATACAGAAGAAATACGCTGAGAATTTTAGTTGCAATGGCTTCATAGTATTTAACTAAGTACCACCCAACATACGCTGTTTGTTTTATAAATGATAACACAAGTACTTCACTAAAACAGGTCATGGATCCAGAATTATGTAAAATATGGTATTCAATTTTGTTACTAGATACTCAGACCTTTAAAGAACCAAGAATGCAAAATCTGAAGACGGCTCTCCCTGCGTTATTGTCCTGACCACACAGCTTACTGGTTAGAAAATTGCCTCTCAAAGCTTCAATCGACCAGCCAATCGATAGATAGAGAAATGGAGATACAGATATATAAAAATCACACACACCACAAATTTTATGTGGGTCTAAAATGACATAGCACATGTAAAGTGCTTAGTGAAATGCTTGCCACAAAATAAATATTGAACAAATGTAAGCTACTGTCATTATGATGATGATGCTTCAGTGATTGTATGATGCTACCAAAGCAAATAAAAAAGAATTACCGGATATAATACTATAGCGTGGTGAATTGTAAATAAAAGCCATTTTCCTTTAAGTAAAAAGTTGAACTGCAGCAGGAAAGCAGTATTTGACTCTAAAAGGTAACATTTATGGAGGAAGTAATTACTACTTCAAATATCTGAAGTCCCAGCCGCTCCAAAATAACCTTTCCTAGTTTAGTGAAAATCATAGTGCCGTATTATTTTTTTAAATGCCCATGTTAGCTTAACACAGAGAAACAAGTGTGGATTGCTTGTTTGCCTGCCTTGAAAATAAAAGACAAGTCTGAAATGAGACTCAAAAGGGAATACTCCAAATTTAAAACGTAGTCGATATATTCAATTGCAGGAACATCCAGAGCATTCTTTTTTATGGAATAAATATTTATTGAACATATACTATATGGCATGCATTAGGCTGGATGAAAAAGACTCAGAGAGCAATAAAACACATTCTCTGTCTTTAAACAGCTCGCAGTCTAGCACAAGAAGGTAAGCATGGAAACAGTGAAACGCAATGACCTGCTATGTGGTGGTGCTGTATATGTTGGCAATAGAAGGAACCAATGACATCTACACAATGCTATTTGCGGGTAAACTGTAAAGGGCCAGAAATAATGCTCAGACTGCAATGAAATGGTGCTCTTCTTTTTCATAATGCATAAAGAAGGTTGAAACGCAAAATTAAAATATGAAACCCGGTGATCCCATTTTACTACATTTCTTATTAAGGAAAAGGATAAAAGCCTCTCAACAGATTTAAGTTGAAGGTTTGGGAACCATTGGAACATTGGCCTTTTGGACACTGGGGACAGAGGTGGGGCTGACATATAAGAAGGAAGCAGAAAGGAAGGTGAATTCCCTTTTTAAAGGTATTTATGCCTAAATTCACTTTTTAAGGCACCTGCCATTATGCTGAAGAGCAGTTCTTTTCACTGTGATATTCATTTCATGTTCATCTTTTACTTCAGAATAATTGCCCTTGGGATCCACTATTTCTTCCTTGTAACATACATATTTTAGTGTGTGGCCACCTTATAATTCGTAACAAGTCATACAACTCTGTGTTCAGTTTCTTAGACTTTCTTCAATACTCCCATGTTTATAAATCTGGTCAACATATTTCCGTTGAGATATGTACGTATATTTTATGGTAGCTATCTTCAGTAAAGTTTTAGAATCAAAAACAAAACCATCAGTTTTTCTAGGACTTTAAGAGTAGTTTATGATGGGTTCTTTATCAATTTTTTCATGTTTTGCCATATCAATTGACCACACTATTCACCCCACAAGCAAAATTAAGAAATACTTAAAATCAATTATTAAACAGAAACATTGTTTCATGCACCACAAATCAGCTATTTACTGAAAAGTTGTCAAATTTGAATAAAACTGGATATGAATATGTGTCTAGCTGTTGAAGTGTGACTTGTTACCTGAGCACAAAACCACAGCCTCGTAGTGATGCCGACAGCCTCCAAACACAATATTCCTCTTCAAGACAATCAAAAACTGCTTAACACATCTTGACCGATATCACAGGTAGGGTTAGACAATTGGACATGCGACTCTGTCCAGCTACTGAACTATAATTTAATAAAATTCTCCAGCCAGCCATGAGAAAAAAGCACCCAGACAAAAACACTCCGCTGTCAAAGGCAACTAACTTTCAGGAAATATCTTAAAGTAAATGGCCTATAATAAAAGTAGCTTGAAAAACAGCCTTTGTTTTGGGAGGAAGGGTTGTTTGAATTTGCGTGTGTACATTTTTGGTTGTTATTGGTGGTGGTATCCTTTTGAATGCTTCCTTTTAACTACAGTTTGAAAATAATTCTTGGGCCATGAATCAGTTTTACGTTTTTAGTTGTTTTGGGGTTAGAATATTAGAAAGAAGAATTTTACCTATTTTATGAGAGATTAAACGGATACTTTTCCCCTCGATTTGGAGCTTAGGGACTAGAAGATGTGTCATTGCAGTCTGGCTACTTTGGGAAAAGAGAAAAACTCTATTATCCTACCCTGCTGTTCTTTTCATCATGAACTAAAATTTCCATTTTCACATTAAATAGAAATGTTAAATTATAAGAACACCTACTTCTAACATCCACCTAAATTGAACTAACCTTCCGCTCCATAATGTCACATTTTTACAGAATGCTTACTTTCATTTCAGAATTATTTAATGTTACGTTTGATTTGCTGCTGTGAAGTCTATTTATAATGGTGACTAACTACCACAAATATTTGGCTTTCGTTTTGTGTGTAAGGTCTCTGGGTTTCTAAGTGCCTATTTTTCAATAAGATTTCTTCTTTTATATTTTTTATTAGAATGGGACCAATGAGTAATCTTCAGATTTTTCATGAATACTATGTATATATCACACTGAAAATTGAGGATTAAAATAGATTTCTGAGATGTATTTCACACAAAAATGAAAAAGTTACAACATAGGATATCCACTACCAAAAAACACATGAGAAGAAAAGAGGTCTAGTGCTCGATGTCAAAAAGCTCCTCCATTTCTCTCCTAAATTCTTTGTTTCGTACCTTTGAGGCAATCTCCCAATGCCTTTCATACCAGACGGTTCTGCAAACAACCCATGAGTGGTTACGTCATTTTATACGAAGTGCTGAGATTCACTGCAGAGTAATATACAGACCTTCCTCCCGCCATGGTATTCAGTGCCCTAGCTGTTCCTGTATTAATTAATATACGATAGTTACATGAAAGATTTGACAGCTGGGCACTAAAACCTCGGAGGCTTTGTCATTGTTGTTTTTCCTAAAGATACTGATAAGTGGAGGTGTTCATTAAATCACTATTAATCATACATTTACGAAGAAAGAGACCAAGCGCTAGACCAGGAAAACAGCAAGTTTTATTTGTAAAATAAGTAACTGGAGGAACTGGGAGAGTCTAGCATTCTGCTGTGCAGAAGAACCGAGAGCGTTGTTAAAAGCAATGCAAGGATATGTTTTTAATTTAGTCTAAATGCCCCTCCCCACCCCCAGAAACTCCTTTAGTAGCCCTGTGATAAAGAAATTCTAATAACAGTGATGAGACCCTCAATGGTCTGGGCATGTTCCAACCACAGCTAGACAGACCAGCTCTGAGTGTGTCCTAAACTATCTAAAGGAATGTCGGAATATATTGGCATTCATATCAGAATGTACTGAATACTAGAATTACAAAATAATCCTTTTATTGAAGACATCAAAAACAGCAGAAATTATTAACCTTCGTTATTGTGATTGCTACAGAGTGAAAAAAAGACAGCTGTATCTTATTCCAGCTCAAGATGGCAACAGTAGCTCTAATTTCACAGATTAGATACACCCCTGATCTTTTCATTATTCCACCAAAATAGCAATGACATGGATGAGGAGGGAAACAGCAGCCCCTGGAGGGGTGGGAGCTGAGGACAGGCAGAATGCCACCCAGCCAGGGACCACCAACTCCTTTTAAGAATGGTTCAGGTTAAATCCTGCCTAAAGTTTGCTAGACAGTGACCAAAATAAAGCTTCAACAGTATGTCCTGACTACAAGTTCATGATCATTTCTACATGACTTTAAAAAAGAAAAGACTCCATGGGGCCATCCCAGTGGCGTAGTGGTTAAGTTCACACACTCCACTCGGCGGCCCAGGGTTCACAGGTTCAGATCCTGAGCACGGACTTATGCACCACTCAGCAAGCCGTGCTGAGATGGCATCCCACATACAAAATAGAGGAAGATTGGCATAGATGTTAGCTCAGCAAGTCTTGCTCAAGCAAAAAAAAGGAAGATTAGCAACAGGTGTTAGCTCAGGGCCAATCTTCCTCATCAAAAAGAAAAGAAAAGACAAGACTTCAACGCCACAGTCAACCAGATATTTGAACTGCTTTTACTGACAATTCCAAAAATTGCACGATCAGTCTAACCTATTGTTGAAGAAAAAAATCTCTCGATGTGACTCCCCAAACATAATTGTTTATGCTATAGTCAACTCAGTGAGGCACTCACACTCTATTACTTTCCTCCCCTCTGGCATCACAGAAGCAAATACTAACTTTCCGGTCTGACATTCACTCGTCAATAGCGACATCCTCCTTAAATAGCATAAATGTTTTGAGGTCAGAGGAAAAGGAGGTGATGACATTGTATATGAGTTTTGACATTGTTATTTTTAACAAATGTTATTAAAGTTTGTCACTTAAAAACAGAATCTTATTTTCCCTTTTTTCACCCAGTGAGAAATGGTGTAATTTACATTGTTCTTGAAATTTTCCATCTGTCTTTTGGCTACTCTGTATGTAAGAAGTATAACTTGCCATTCAAAATATTTTTATGAATCTATATGTAAACCTGGTAAAAGCAGAGATTACAGGAATGTGAACTTTAGGAAAGATTCCAAAGTTTTACCGGGGTTGTAATGATGGAGAAAAGTATTTTCTGCCCATGTAATAATAACATCAAAAATTTTAAAAAAAAACAACAAGCATTTATGGAGTGCACACTATGCGGCAGAGACTATATTATGGACCTGTAAGGCATAGTTCATCAAATCCTCACATTAGCCTTGAGGTAGATGCTGTTATTACCTAGCGTTCACAGACGAGAAAACTGGGACTTCCAATGGCTAATGTGAGTTGCCTATGGTCTCTAGTAAGAGATGGGTCCCGCAGGGCACCCGGATCTTCCACAGTCCTACACACTGCCTCCTACGGAGATCCACATCCTAACTTCCTGTCTTCAAAACCAATATAAATTGGCTTGAGATGTTACTATATCAGAAACGAAATGTCATTAATGTTTGAATTCTCCAAAGGCACAAGAACACCTTCATTGAACAACAAAGAACAGCAGTGACTCATCCGAGCGCGGCACAGGTTATATCGTTCTAACATCACTTTCTAAATCATCCATCTACAGCAGATTTTCTATATGTGTTTACATGCATATATGTGTGTGTGTACATATATATATATACACCAGATTATATATACATATATTTGTGTGCATGTGTCTATATATGTATATATCCATCCCCTGATGTTATTTTCCAAAAGCCTGTGTTGAATAATTCTTAACTATATGGTTAAATTTTGGATGAAACCAAATTAGTAATTATGAAGTTCTCATATAGTCATATAATTATTATTCAGCATAAATTTTAATGATATATTTATTAATTTTGTATAAGACTATTACTCAGGATAAACACGGAAACCACCAATGCAGATTTATTCACTGTTCCTAGGTATAGACAGTGTGGTGGCGTCTGTTCCTAGGGATGGAGCTAGGTGGTGTCTGTATCTGGGGTAGGAGATCTGAAGTTTGGGAAGATCTGAGAAAGGGTTTCAAAAGAGAAAAGCTCATAAAGTGAGAAGAACAGAGGTTAATGGGCACCTTTTACAACCAATAACCGACTTGTTAATTGTTGCTTCTATAAAAGAAGGACTTCCATGTAAGCCTGCTTAAAAATAAAAATTATAAAGCCCATAAACATTGTTTTGATAGAGAGTTATTTATTAAAGATGTCAGGGACAGTCTGATTGGGAGTATGACGTTAATCTGTGATGAATTAGCCACACAAGGTTAGAAGAGGAATTCAACCTAGAATCCGTGGAGGAATTTAGGAGGGTGACTGAACCTCCTGAGATTGTATTTTACATTACGTATGCCCGTCAGCATTTACACATGAGAAGAGTGTCAATATCTTCATCCAATTCTCAAAAGACTTTACAAGCCCCCCATAAAGAAGCGCTTATCCAGGTTCTGACGCTTCCATCAGTTGTCTAATGAAGAGATCTGATGAACATGAGAACATCTTTGTTACACATAAGACGCTTCAGGCACATTGACAGGAATTGCTTGGTCAGAGTTTATTTCCTAGTGGAGAATTCTGCAGTATCTCCTTTGCAATAAATTAGCTATGTTTCATGGGTATTCAGTGAAAATTGATTCTGCTATGGAACCATAAAACGTCATTCACATTTGTCCCAATGCACAGCATATCAATAAAATTAAAACTGATCCAAGAAAGAAAAGAAAAACCATCAGGGGTTCCCCATAATAGTTTCAGGGTAAACCAGGTTTTACATCAAAGTGCAATCACGTATCTTGTACATACGGTCATTAAGCTAAAGTCATTTTGCTTGTGACATATTAAATAGGCACCACATCATTTTAAAGTATCATATAAAACCCAATTGATATGCAAAATTCTAGTAATATTTCTATTTTGTTTTATCAGGAAATTATATACTATATTTTTGCTTAAATGTTTGTCAGATGAATTTTTTACAAAACTGGTAATTTTCCCTAATGCTGTCCCATAGTTAAAATAAAATAGAGGGAAAAAGCATTGTCTTTTTTACAAAGAGAAACTGCAAATATTTCTTTTTACTGAAGTCTTTGGGGAAAAAATGCAAAGTAATATATAAATTTGACTAGAATTTAAACAGTTTTTCACAATGCCACATATGATAAGTAAAGAAAATAGTCAGCATAGTAAAGGAAAAAATGACATAGATCAAATTTTTAAACAAAGTTTAGTCAGCCTCTTCTGAAATATCAAGAAAACATGGATTAGTACAGCTTACCATTGATAAATGCAAACAAAATGTAATAGTCTTAGAAAAATGCCTTTGATTGTAATGCTTTTAAATGTGGTCATTTAACTTTGACATAGCTAAGGAATAACATTAAAGTATGTGTATTTTAAAGAAATATTTGTCTGTTAAAATCCTCATTGTTTATGAAAAGGAAAAATCAGGCAAAATTTATTTTATAGCTTTGTTTTAAGAAAAACTGAGCCACCGAAGAGCTGGAAAAAAATATTTCTAAAAAGGAAATCATTCTGTGATTATTGTAATGAGATATTTCTTAGAATTCTATGATTCTAAAGCATAGAGGATTCCAGTCACATATTCTGGATTTTGAAGTAAGTACGTAATTCACTAGCCTTGGGCTTTGAAAAATCGAAATATTTTTCGTAGCCATTTGCTTTTATATTTAAAATAAATTCAAAATTCTCTCGTTTCTTGTGTTTAAAGATACTGACATCTGTTTCCAATTCATTTACATGTTAATTCGTGACAGTCTTATTTGGGATGCGTTATTTGATCTCCACAATGACCTCCTCATGTAAGCTTTTCCCTTTGAATCTCACTTTGAGGAGTTTCATTTTGCCAAGAATAAATATAATTTGTACCCAGATATACTGATCCTTACTACTCTGTGACCACATGATATTTAAATAATTTTTTGAGTTGGCAAAATTGTTTTTCTATCTTGTTTGTGTTTAGTTTATAATAACTTGGTTAATTAGATGTCTGGAGCAGAATTTCTGAAATGAAAAGAAACTGGGGAAAATGGAACACACATGAATAAGGAAAGAGTTAGAATTGAACAGATTTCCTTAGGACAAGAACCAATTTTTAAAAATCATCTAGGCAACCTAAGATTTGGTCATATGAATAGTACTTTTGTATGTTATCATCATTACAATGAGAAAAATTTAGTTTTTCCATGTGCAGATGTTACTTCTCGAATCCAGCTCATATTTTCATCCAAGAGAAATAACAACTTCCAGTTATTTCTGGGCAATGTAAAATGGCAAGCCAACAGCATGCCACATCACAGCAACCAAGAATATAATTCATAGCCCTGAGCAGTAATAATAACCAGGAAGCCATTTTCACAGAGTTCTCACTTTGTTCATTTCAAACCTAGTTGTTCCAAAGTTCTAATAGCATATTCAATACGTTCCCATTTTTTCCTACTTCTCTACTTTGATTCTTTGATAATTAATTCAACCCCTGGCATTTGATGGCCTCTCTACTCACTTCTTAAAGACAGTTGAAGTCATTTGAGATGTTTAATCAGGGATTCCACACGAATGTTCCATAGCAGATACACAAAGTTTACACAAAGGTCCTTCTTGAGTAAAGTTTTGAGCTGTCTACCATGTACCAGATTCCTAAATGGAAAAATAAAAATGTGGACCAAGTATTTGAGTATTTTGAGTATCACATATCTAAAGAGTTGGAGTCATGTAACAAAAATAAGTAAGGAAATTATCTACTTTTAATCTTCGTGGTGTCCTAAGACATGTCACTTGAAAAATATTGATATTCCTGACTATTCTGGGTATTTAATGAACATTTTACGTGCTAGGTTTTTTTTTATTTTTTTGAACCAATAGTTCATACTCTTTTTTTGTTTTTTTTTCATTGCAGTAACATTGGTTCATAACATCATATAAATTTCAGGTGTACATCATTATATTTCAATTTCTGTGTAGATTACACCATGTTCACCACCCAAAGACTAATTACCATCCATCACCACACGTGTGCCTAATCACCCCTTTCGTCCTCCTCCCTCCCCCCTTCCCCTCTGGTAACCACCATTCCAATCTCTGTCTCTATGTGTTTGTTTGTCGTTGTTTTTATCTTCTACTTACGAGTGAGATCATACAGTATTTGACTTTCTCACTCTGACCTATTTCCTTAGCATAATACCCTCTAGGTCCATCCATGTTGTCACAAATGGCCAGATTTCATAGATTCTTATGGTTAAATAGTATTCCACTGTGTATATATACCACATCTTCTTTATCCATTGTCCCTTGATGGGCACCTAGGTTGCTTCCAAGTCTTGGCTATTGTGAATAATGCTGCAGTGAACATAGGGGTGCATGTATCTTTACACATTCATGTTTTCATGTTCTTTGGATAAATAGCCAGCAGTGGAATAGCTGGAACGTATGGTAGTTCTATTCTTAAGTTTTTGAGGAATGGCCATACTGTTTTCCATAGTGGCTGCACCAGTTTGCACTCCCACCAGCAGTGTACGAGGGTTCCCTTCTCTCCACATCCAACACTTGTTTTTTCCTGTCTTGTTAGCTATTGCCATTCCGATGAGCATGAGATGATATCTCATTGTAGTTTTAATTTGCATTTCCCTGGTAGTTAATGATGTTGAACATCTTTTCATGTGCCTGTTGGCCATCTGTATATCTTTTTGGGAGAAATGTCTGTTCAGATCTTTTGCCCATTTTTTAATTGAGTTGTTAGTTTTTTGTTGTTGTGATGTATGAGTTCTTTGTATATTGTGGATATTAACCCCTTATCAGATATATGGTTTGCAAATATCTCGTCCCAATTGTTAATTGGTCTTTTCATTTTGTTCATGGTTTCCTTTGCTGTGCAGAAGCCTTCTAGTTTAATGTAGTTCCATTTGTTTATTTTTTCTATTGTTTCCCTTGCCTGGTCAGATGTGGTACTTGAAAATATGCTGCTAAGACCTATGTCAAAGAGCATACTGCCTATGTTTTCTTCCAGAAGTTTCATGATTTCAGGTCTTACATTCAAGTCTTTAATCCATTTTGAGTTGATTTTTGTGCATGGTATAAGATAATGGTCTACTTTCATTCTTTTGCATGTGGCTGTCCAGTTTTCCCCACACGATTTATTGAGGAGACTCTCCTTTCTCCATTGCATGTCCTTGGTTCCCTTGTCAAAAATTAGCTCTCCATATATGTGTGGGTTTGTTTCTGGGCTCTCGATTCTGTTCCATTGATGTATGTGTCTGTTTCTTTGCCAGCACCATGCTGTTCCGGTTACTATAGCTTTGTAGTATATTTTGAAGTCAGGGAGTGTGATACTTCCAGTTTTGTTCTTTTTTCTCAGGATTCCTTTGGCTATTGGGGGTCTTTTGTTGTTGCATATAAATTTTAGGATTCTTTCTTCTATTTCTGTAGAAACTGTCGTTGGAGACTCGATAGAGATTGCATTGAATCTGTAGATTGCTTTAGGAAGTATGGACATTTTAACTATGTCAATTCTTCCAAACCAAGAGCATGGAATATCTTTCCATTTCTTTGTGTCTTCTTCAATTTCTTTCAACAATGTTTTGTAGTTTTCACTGTACAGATCTTTCACCTCTTTGGTTAAGTTTATTCCTGGGTATTTTATTCTTTTTGTTGCAATTGTAAATGGGATTGTAGTCTTAATTTCTCTTTCTGCTACTTTGTTGTTATTGTATAGAAACGCGACTGATTTTTGTATGTTGATTTTGAATCCTGCAACTTGACTGTATTCATTTATTTCTAAAAGTTTTTTAGTGGATTCTTTAGGGTTTTCTGTTTATAAAATCATGTCATCTGCAAATAGTGACAGTTTCACTTCTTCTTTTCCAATTTGGACCCATTTTATTTCTTTTTCTTGCCTGACTGCTCTGGCTAGGACTTCCAATACTGTGTTAAATAAGAGTGGTGACAGTGGGCATCCCCGTCTGGTTCCTGTTCTTAGAGGGATAGCTTTCAGTTTTTCTCCGTTGAGAATGACATTAGCTGTGAGTTTTTATATATGGCCTTTATTATGTTGAGGTACTTTCCATCTAAACCCATTTTATTCCGAGTTTTTATCATAAATGGATACTGTATCTTGTCAAATGCTTTCTCTGCATCTATTGAGATGATCATGTTATTTTTAGTCTTCATTTTGTTAATGTGATGTATCATGTTGATTGATTTGCTGATACTGAACCATCCCTGCATCCCAGGAATAAATCCCACTTGATCAAGGTGTATGATCTTTTTAATGTATTGCTCTATTTGATTTGCTGGTATTTTGTGGAGGATTTTTCCATCTATGTTCATCAGTGATATTGGCCTATAATTTTCTTTTTTTGTGTTGTTCTTGGCTGGTGTTGATATCAGGGTAATGTGGCTTCATAGAATGAATTAGGAAGCTTTCCCTCCTCTTCACTTTTTTGGAAGAGTTTGAGAAGAATAGTTATTACGTCTTCTTTGAATATTTGGTAGAATTCACCAGGGAAGTTGTCTGATCCTGGACTTTTATTTTTTGGGAGGTTTTTGATTACTGTTTCGATTTCCTTACTGGTGATTGGTCTATTCAAATTCTTTATTTCCTCTTGAGTCAGTTTTGGAAGGTTGTATGATTCTAAGAATTTATCCATTTCCTATAATTATCCAATTTGTTGCCATATAGCTTTTCGTAGTATTGTCTTATAATTTTTCGTATTTCTGAAGTATCCATTGTAATTTTTCCTCTTTCATTTCTGATTTTATTTATTTGAGGCATCTCTCTTTTCTTCTTGGTGAGTCTAGCTAAAGGTTTGTCAACTTTGGTTATCTTTTCAAAGAACCAGCTCTTGGTTTCATTGACTTTTTTTCTCTTGTTTTTTAAGTCTCTATTTCATTTATTTCTGCTCTGATTTTTATTATTTCCTTCCTTCTACTGATTTGGTGCTCTGTTCTTCTTTTTCCACTTCCTTTAGCTGCACTGTTGGGTTGTTTACTTGAAATTTTTCTTGTTTGTTGAGGTAGGCCTGTATTGCTATAAACTTCCCTCTTAGAATCTCTTTTGCTGTATGCCATAAATTTTGGCATGTTGTATTTTCATTTTCATTTGTATCCAGTTATTTTTGGATTTTTCCTTTGACTTCTTCATTGACTCAATAGTTGTTCAGTCGTATTTCATTTAATTTTCACATATTTGTGGCTTTTCTGATTTTCTTCCTGTAGTTGATTTCTAGTTTCATACCTATGTCTAGTCTTTTACTCCCTTTCTCCCCTACTTTATGTTTTTGATATCACATCCAACCTCTTTTTGTGTGCGTGTTTGTATCTGTTACCCTCTTATCATGGAAATGGGTAATTTTAGTACTTTTGTCTTTTGACCTTCATATTAGATTCGTAAGTGGTTGATCTAGTCCCTTTACTGAATTTTTTGCCTTTACCAGTGATTTTACTACGTTTTTTTCTTGCTAATTTTCTTATTCCTATTTGTGGTCTTCTCTTTCCCACTTAAACAAGTCTCTTTAGCATTTCTTGTAAGACTGGTTTCTTAGTGATAAATTCCTTTAAGTTTTGCTTGTCTGGGAAACTCTTTATCTCTCCTTCCATTGTGAATGATAACTTTCCCAGGTAGAGTATTCTCGGCTGTACATTTTTTCCTTTCAGCACTTTAAATATATTGTGCTACTCCCTTCTAGCCGCTGAGGTTTCTGCTGAGAAGTCAGTTGATAGCCTTATGATTTCCTTATTCCTTATGATAGCCTTATTATTTCTTCAGATAGATTCTCTGCCCCTTTGTCTCTCTCTTCTCCTTCTGAGACACCTATAATATGAATGTTAGTGCACTTGACATTGTCCCAGAGTTCCCTTAGACTGTTCTCATTCTTTTTAATTGTTTTTTCTTTTTTCTGTTCAGCTTGGGTGATTTCCTCTAGTCTTTCATCCAGCTCACTGATTCTTTCTTCTGTATCATTTACTCTGCTATTGAGTCCTTCTAGTGAATTTTTTATTTCCATTATTGTACTCTTCATTTCTGATTGGTTCTTTTTTATATTTTCCAGTTCTTTGTTGAAGTTCTCACTGAGTTCATCCATTCTTCTCCCAAGATCAGTGAGCATCCTTATGGCTTTTTGCTTGAACTCTTTGTCAGGTAGATTGTTTATTTACGTTTCATTTTGTTCTTTTTCTGGGGTTTTGTCCTGTTCCTTTACTTGAAATATATCCCTTTGCCTCCTTGTTTTGCTTCTTTCTCTGTGCTTATATCTATGTATTAGGTAGGTCAGTTATGTCTCTATAGTTCAAATTATTGTTGCCATTGCCAATTTTTAGGGATTCTCTATTCTTTCTTCTGTAACAGCTTAGTATAATCCAGATGATTTCTGGATTAGTAAATTCCTTTAAAGGAAAATTAATGGATGCTCATGAACACAATTCTAATTGTTTTGTCTTTACCATAGATTGCTTTATCCATTTTATTTTGTGGTTGTGATTTGTTGATTCACTTTGATGTCCCTATTTCTGTATAGATATTATAGCAATTCACTGAATGGGAATTTACCAAATTACTCATAATATGAAGTGCAGAGAATCATGCGAACAGGTAGTAATAATGGAATAAATCAGTGCCGTTGAGACTGTGCACCCTGTGGCAGCCCCAGAACTGCCTCCCTCCACCTGCACCAGCCAAACTTATTTACTTTAATCTCTTTTATATGTTGACCTTTGAATAAGATCTTCTTTGATCAATCCATAGCATAAATTTTGTTTAATTCCCAGACTAAACAAATTATATGGGTGAGGAAAATGTTGAAGAATTTTTTTTGCGAGCACAGGCAGCCTGTAATATATGTCTACATCATTTCCAAGAGCATCTTTGTGAGGCAGCCACCAGAAATTCCCTGCTGCCAGGGTAACATATTCATTCTTAAAGCTTCACCATCACTGAGTCCTCAAGTCTGGGGGGCAATAAGAAACAAAAAAGTGTGAGAGACAGTAGACTCTGGAACAGAGCAACTCAGGTTAGCCCAGGTCTGGGGTTATATGGGCCCAGTCATTAAATTCTATATTTCAGACACTAGACTGTAGATCAAGAGTTTTGCCTTTGCCTTTGCCTTTTTTTTTTTTTTTTTTTTTGGTGAGGAAGATTAGCCCTGAACTAACATCTGTTGCCAATCTTCCTCTTTTTGCTTGAGGAAGATTATCCCTGAGCTAATATCTGTGCCAATCTTCCTTTATTTTATATGTGGGACACTGCCGCAGTATGGCTTGATGAGCGGTGTGTAGGTCTGTGCCTGGGATCTGAACTGCAAACCCCAGGCCACCAAAGCAGAGCATGCAAACTTAACTACTATGCCACTGGTCCAGCCTCTGACTTTTTTTTTCCTTTTGATTTGTTTCTATTGAAGAATAAAGTCAGAATTTTAAGTAATTTTTAATAGATGAACATTTAGAACTCATAACTAGTAGAGTTTCCATTTAGAGATATTTCCTAAACAAATATTAACTACGTTATCTAATTTTACATTTGGGATTTTGTAAATGTATCAAAAATGTGCAGTCATTTCCCTACTTGTAGCACATTTTTAGTTTTTCTTTCTGTATTAAGTGCAATATTATATATCACACTATGATAGGCATACATAATTCTACATACATACATACATACACTCTATGTATATTTTTGTCTGCATTTTTAATACTTTCTTTTATAGTCTTGCGCCACATAATGACATTTCAATAAGTGATGGACTGCATACACTGTGGTGGTCCCATAAGATTAGTACCATATAGCCTAGGTGTGTAGCAGGCTATACTGTCTAGGTTTGTAAGTATACTCTGTGATGCTCCCACAATGATGAAATTGCCTGAAGACGTGGTTCTCAGAACATGTCCCCATCGTTAAGCAGTGCATGATCATATACTTACATAGACCAAAAAGGAATTCCGTATTTGTTAAAGAGAAGTTTCCTAATACCAGTAATGTTGAATTTTTCTTATACTTATTAGGTATTCGAACACCTTACTTTAATCAAAAGGTAAAGAACATTATTAGCCATGTGTAATGTGTCTAACTGATGTATTCATGTCTTTAAGGAATTTTATTCTACATTTTAATAAACAAAAACCTTTGCAATTTATAATGTACCTGAGCCCTAACACTATTAATATTATGAACATCAATGTTATGAAGCCAAATTTTTTTTTTTTCCAAAAAACTACAAGAACTTACTCTGGCTATGTGTAAGCCGCTGTGCTACGCACTGGGAAAGAATGTAAGGGGAAAAAAAGGAGGGTGACAAGATTGGAATGTCTGGAATCAGACTCTGGGACCAAGAGTTGCCTGGAAAAGCTTTATTGATGAGTGCTCTCGGGAGATAGACATGTACGGAAGTGAGGACGGCCCAATGGCTCAGAGGGCAGAGTTGGCTGAGCTGCAATGCAGTTAACTACTGTGGCCTCGGTTGATCCTACGGAGATCTCGGGAGCTTGGGTGGCCCTTCAGACTTGTCCCAAATTGAGGCAAGGGGCCTGGACTTCTGTGTCTCTGTACCAGCCAATCACGGGTCTTAGGCTCTCCCTAGAAAGCAAACTAACCTTGAGAGAGGCTGTTCCTTGCTGCCAGCGGCATTTCCCAAAGAGAGAAGCAGCTGCAACCATTGGCAGCCACTATTCCCAGCAGCAGAGGAATTGGTGCATTGACCCTGAGGAGGAAATCTGGGAGTCGCTCTGCAGTTTCCACCAGATATTCCACGGCCTTCACCTTCATGAGGTGCCTTCTGTGATGCAAGCAGCAGATAGGCAAGCACGTGGTTATGAAGAGATGTGATAAGTACCAGATTAAAGTTATTACCAAACATAAGGATTAAAAGAAATGTATTAGTTCTGGAGCGAAGGTGGGAACCCTTAGGTAAGACTTCCCAGAGGAATTGACAATGGAATATGGTCTTTAATAGTGATGAGGAGTTTGCCAGGTGAAGAAAGGGGAAGAGGAAGAGCATGTGAAAAGTATCAGAGGGGCCATCTCCGTGGTCAACTGGTTGAGATCTTGTGCTCCACTTCAGCAGCCCAGGGTTTGCTGGTTCTGGTCCTGGGCGCCGACCTAACACCGCTCATCAGACCATCCTAAGGCCAGTGTCCCACATAGCATAACCAGAGGGACCTACAACTAGAATATACAACTATGTATTGGGGGGCTTTGGGGAGAAGAAGAAGAAAAAATAAAAAGAAGATTGACAACAGATGTTAGCTCAGGTGCAAATCATTAAAAAAAAAAGCATCAGAGATGCTCGGGGCATATTGGGTAATCTAGTTTGAGTAAAGTGTGGTGTACATAGCTACACCTGGCAGAAAATGTGGCTAGAATAGCCTTTTGGGTAAGTTTGGGGAGAACTTTCAATACCCTGCCAAAAAAAAATCTACCTTAAAGGAAATGTGGCAGTGGCTTTTAAACAAGAAAATCAAATGATCTGATTTATATTTTAAGGAACTAGAACTCTAAAAGTGCAGAAAAATGGATTGAGAGTGTGGGGGACATCAAAGGGAATGAGGAAGAGCAGAGAAATTTGTGTGGGAAGGTCAGGCCAGGGAGAGTGAGGACCTAAAAGAAGCAATGAGAGGGAAGACAGAAGATGTGGATTCACATACACTGCTGGAGGAAGAACTCATAGAGTTTGAAAATTAACCTTTTGCACAGGATGAGAAAAAGAAAAGAATTAAAAGCAGATTCAAGATTTATATCTTGAAAAAATAAGACAACGATAAGGTCATTGACTAAGGGAATAAAGAAGCAGAAGTAGGTATGAGGAGAAAAAGCAATGTTTTTTAATCAACTTTATTAAGGTATAATTTACATACAATAAAGTATACCCATTTTAAATGTACATCCTTCCAGGATGTTTTTGGTAATAATGGAAAGAAGGAAAGACAAAGGCTAGCAGAGGAGGTTTTATTAAGGTAAGGTTTCTTAATCTCTTTTTGCATTGTTTTATTGTTTTTCTAAAAACGTAATCTTATGTTAAATATGCACTACCGAATGGAATGAAATCACAAAATAAATTAATTTTCTCTTCCACCTTCCACAACAGATGCCCATATCAGCTGCTGTTCTCCTTCCTTAGACAAAATCTCAGGGACTCCCATAACTGTTACTAGGTAGTCTTAAGTAATACAATCATTTTAAATTTCCAAATGTAGCAGTCTTGAATCAAAAATGAGAAAGTTCAATCTCTATAGTAACCAACATTTCAGTTTTCCTTTACCTATGAGGCTCCTCCCCTCTCTCCCAGTGGTGTCCTGCTAAAGGCAGGTGTCTGCCTGCAGCCAGGGAAGATTGGAGGCTGGGGGTTTAGCTTTCTTTTCCTTTCTTGCTCACCCCATACATCACTTGCTAGCAACTATGCAATGGGAGGTGCGAGGGCAAGGAGAACAAAGAAGTTTTCTCCAGATAAACATGAATACTCCATGGGTCTGGAAGATATTTAAGGATCTGTCACCTGCTGTTTCAGTTATCTGTTACTATGAAACAAATCATATTTAAACTTTGTGGCCTAAAAAAACAATAATTAATTATTATTTCTCATGGTTCCTAATAAGTTCAGAATTTGAGAGAAACTCTGGTATGTGTTCTAGCTTAAGTTCCTTCATAAGGTTACAGGCAGGTCTCTGCTGGGATGCAGTCATTTAAAAACTTTACAGGGGCTGCAAGATCCATTTGTAATTTGACTTACTCATGTGACGGGGAGATTAGTGCCAGAAAATTGCTTCCTTTCTGGGTGGGTCTCTCAGTGGGGCTGTTTGAGTGTCCTCGTGACATGGCATCTGGCTTCCCCCAGAGAGAGTAAAAGAAATCAAGGAAGTCAAATTGGCATACCTGCTATATTCTATTGGTCACACAGACTAGCTCTGGCTCTATGTGGGAAGAGCCTAAACCATGGGCTTGCTTATGAAACTGAGAATTACTGAGGGCCATCTTGAAGGCTGGCCAACACAATGAATCATGTCTTTCCCATACTCTAAGACATTCACCTCCTCCAAAGGCCCCCAGAAGACTCATCTCATCACAGCATCTTTGCAAAGTTCAAGGTTTTCTCATAGAAATCATATCCAGTCTCAGATGAGACACCCCAGGTATGGTTCCTCAAGTACAGCCCCTTGATCATAGTTCCTCTTGACCTGAAGGCCTGTGAACAAACCCAACATACAATCGTATGACAGATACAGTATAACCACTATCAACCCTCCCATTCAAAAAGGAGAAAATGGGATGTACATAAGAGTCACCAGTCTATAGAAATTCTGAAAAGCAATATGGCATATACTTGAAGGTTCTTGACTAAGAATCATTCCTACTACTTCCTGGGAATGATTCTCCACAGTTCCTGGTTCAACCCTCTTAGATCTTGATTTTGCCCTTTGAGTCATTCTTCCTTTTTCTTATGAAAAGACTGCTTTTGTAACTGAGTAGTTTTCTCATCTTGGTTTCTGCATATAGAGGTTTGGGGTCAAAGCCCCCTATTGGTCTTGCACTGTCTCTGAATCTCTGGATCTAGAATGAAGTGTTTCTGCAATCTCTTTAGAACTTTGTGCATCTCCTGTGTGTCTTATTAGGGCTTATTCCATCAGACAAAAGCCACATTTAAAAATCTCTTTAAGATAAACCTTTCTCTACCTCTGACCCCTCATGAGGCTTCTGAGAAACAATGCATTGATGATTCTTAGAAATCCTAATATTTAATGTAAAAGATCTGTGAAGTACACCCTAAACATCCTTAGAGAGCTTTTTGAACAGTTCTCTAAGGCATTCTCTTCTATATTTATGAGGACTTAGCAAAGAATTTTATCTTTAGACTATATTTTCTTGGCTGTGACCTAATTTTGATCTTATCCAGAAACCATTTCTCAATTTTAGTATCATTTATTGTCCGGAGAGGCTGAGAAGAAGTTTATCTCTCTCCTTTTGCATTTTAGGATAAGTAACAAGAAGTCAGACAGTACCTTTAACCCAGTCTGGATATCTCCTTGGCTAGATCACTAAATACCTTAGGTGCATTTTCTCCTTTCCACATTACCACACACAACTGTATTGCTAAACTTTCTGCCACTAAATAAAAAGAATCCCCTTTCTTCTGATAATATTTTTCTCACTTTTTTTTAAGCTCTCCCTGACAGCTTCCTTAAAGAACACCCAGCTTATGCTAACAGTATCTTTGACGTTCTCTAGTCTTTCAACAGCACTCTCCTTGAGGTCCATCTAGCATCCACCTGCCACCTGATCCCATAGCCACTCCCACATTTTGCCAGTTTTTAGGGTTTTTGTTATAGCAGAACCCCATTTCCAGTACCAAAAATCTGTGTTAGTTATCTATTGTTGCATAACAAATCAACCTTAATTTAGAGGCTTAAAACAACCATAATCATCTATTATGTCTCATGGTTTCCATGGACCAGGAATTCAGAAGTAGCCTGTTCATGCAGCTCTAGTCTAGGGTCTCTCATGAGGTTGAAGTCATGTGTTGGCTAGCGATGGAAAATCACTTCCAAAATGACTGACCCACAAGGTTTGTGGATTGGCTCCTCTCCACATGGGTCTTCCTGTGAGACAGTCTTAGTGTCCTTACATCTTAGCTGCTGAATTCTCCCAGGGCGAGCAATCTAAGAGACCAAGGCAGAAGCAGCAATGCCTTTTATGAACTAGCTTTGAAAATCACAAACCATAGTATCTGTTGTATTCTATTGGTCACACAATGCTGATCGTTGTGGGAGGGGACCACCCAGAGCACATGTGTGAGGAGGCAAAGATCACTGGCAGCCATCTTAGAGATTAGCTACCACATCTCTAATCCCCTTAATGTGGCCTTTATATTTCTATTTTTTCAGGTCACTTATATTTTCTGTGGCCCCCAGGAGTGCAAAGACACTTTTAGCCTCTCGTGACTGAGGCCTGTTTATACCTGTAGTCAACCCACTGAATAGACCCTTAAATAAAGCCATGTCATACATCTCTGATCCATAAGAAACACTAACACTGACTTTTTCCTGAAAGATCTAGGAATCTAGTTGATATGAATACAAGCACATTTGCTTTGACTCATCATCAGCTAAGCAGCCCAGTCAAGCCTGGTCAGTCTCCAGTGTCCCTCGTGCTGCAGGGTCCCTGTGTCTGAAGGGTCTCTTTGAGTTCCTTTAACCAGCCTTGAAATGAGAGCAGGCGCCCTACTAACCCTGTCTTACAGAGCAAGATGTGGGGGTGGACTCATAACACACTCAAATCCCAAACCTTCTGATTCCTGATCCTGTTATATCCTTCAGGGGGGTAGGGCAATTAAGAGTTCTCTAACACACTCTCCTCTAAATACTTTTTGCAAGTTCTATTTTTTGTCTATCTCACAACTTACTTTGATATTGAATCTGTAACCTTAGGGTTTAGGTCAAAACTTCAATTTTTAACATCCCATGGCAGGGATCTGTGTCCTGAGCTGCAATTGTGACTGCCAGGAACACAGTTGCTTCCTGCTGCCCTCTGGGAGATAAGAACACTTTGAGTAAGATAAAACCACAGATTCAAGGTTATGGTGGTGTTTTTTGTCATTCACTAAAACTGTATTCAGACAGGACTAAAGATAGGTACACACACCCCAAAGGTGGATGACTACCACGCTACAGTTCCCTGATTGGCCTTGCTGCAAGTAGAGTTTATATCCCCCAAAAGGGGGAAAATTTTTTAAAAACAGATTTTCTTTAAATACATTGTCAGAACACATGCTGATCAGGTGACATGTTAAAACATTGCAGAATAGTTTGCATGTTGACTTACAGATGACCCAGAGATTAACAAATCTGAACACAATAAAAAAAATGAAAATGACAGAGGTTTAAAATGAATCATAGTATTTCTGCAAGGAGAATAAAATGTAAGTGTTTATCAGTTTGCCTAGACTTTAACATTTTTCTAATTTGTAGTCTACATGACATAATTTTTTTGTCTATTGTGGGGCCTGGTTTCTTCTTCAGCTCCAACATGTGCTAAAGAAACATCCTTCCATATGAGTCAGACTTTCTTGGGAATTGTAATGAGGAAAAGGTCCAATGACAAGAGATGGACTCTGCCTGGTAAAGGTTCTGGAAGTTCAGTTTGGGGCTGAGATCTAGAAGCTTGACAACTTCTTGGGATGAGAAAGGGGGGGATTTCAGCAATAAGTGCTCCTATTGGGTCTCGATGGTCAAGTTCAGGCAGAAGTGGAGGGAATTAGGTCAGGCTGGCTCCGGGGGAGTAGAGATGGCATATCCTGACTTAGGAGCTGCCTGGGCAGCAGGAATAGCCCCAAGGGTACCTGCTTATATTCAGACTCAGGCTCAAGGACTATTTTTCTTACACTCTTTGAAGGAATAGAACACTATATCTAATTTTTTTTTTTACAAATACCTATGAACTTTCATTAAAATATTGTCATCGAACCAGAAAACAATCACTGCATTTATGGCAAAAACTTTACAATGCCACTTAAAAGCAAGAGACACAAAATGAAAATTATTTCAATATTTTTGTTACTGTTAGAATCACGTATTTATTATTTTTTCCCAATTATTCCTAGAATATTTCTGAGTTACACAGAGTAAACAACATTATTCATTAATGTTGCTTTAAATGTTGGTTGGCATTCATGCCGGTTTAAAGAATGTTGTCATAGTGGATTAGGTATAATTCCATTTTCTGTATGAATTAGAAGGGACATTACAAGGACATGAGCTATGCGCTCCCCTATGTATCTTTTCATTTCAATTCAATTAAAGTTGTTAGTAAGATAGGCACAAAAGGGAAGTTCTGTTACCCTTTCAAGCTGATGAAGGACTTTCAATATTGTTATAAACAAAGAAATACTTGTAATCAGATGTCTGAATTTAAAATAGGTTTAAGAGAAGAGTACAGAGGTTTTTAAGATTTGCAAACAAATAAAAGTATATATATGCATAAATACACATTTTTTTCCCGTGAAAGAATCTTTTCGTGTTTTTAAAATTGTGCTTCTATATAATACATTTTACAGTGCACAAGAATGTTCCGCTACCTTAAGCAGATATTTTGGAGAAGAATCTAATACTTTTAATCTTTTCTAGATCCTAAGTTTGATTAGTATATATATTATTTTCACATATTATTTTTCACACCAAGAGAAAATGAATGCACCACTGACTTAAAATTCTATAGCCTTCAGATAATTGCTGGATCTTTCAAAGGACTTTCTTCTTTGATGAGAAAATCATACAGGTGGGCTCTTAAAATTACTAAGTTATTTGTCTTGGAGTGAGGACATCTTACACCTTGAAAAGGATAATATCCCAAAACAGATTAATCTTAATTAAAATAGTGTGAGCAAAACTTTGAAGAGTAAAAAGCGTGGTAATTGCAGCGTTTTGCTTTTTTGTTTCCATGTTCGCCTTCTTGTTTTGTTTCTTTTTTCTGTCAGAATGCTGCCATCTTCTGGTCAAATTGTATATCACTTCACAGGCAAAATAAGAGATCCACAATATGAGGCAATTTAGATTTATATAAATTCAGCTTTTATCATTAGGACTCACCAATTTAAAATTGTGCCTCCAGTGTTCCAAAACTAGAGAGCTTTCAATGACTTTTCAGGAACTTTAAGAAGTTATATTCACAGAGGATGTTTCAGGATGTGTAATGTTATCAAAATGTATATTGCACGGTAAATGCATATGGAAGTATACATAAGGCAAAGTATCTTTCAAGAATATTTGGCTTTTTATTCCATTTCTGTAAGAATCTATGGCTAAGTATAGTTAAGCATTTTTGACATACATTTGCTATTTTCATTTCTACAAACTTTGAATTTTCAAAGTGCTTCACCTTGAAAGAATATTTTTATAGTATTTTATAAAATCCCTTAATAAATGTCCTCCTTACAATAAAGAGGATTCCTGTGGAAGACTCTTATTTTCTCGTTATAGAGTTGTTCATATTTCTAGCTTCTTTTAGAATTCGTTAGTAAAGGATATGTGATTTAAAGGGCTAGCTTTGGTATACATAGGTGTGATTACTTCCACATTCTAGCTTTTTTCCTTTCCATTGATTCATTGAACGAAAATTAGAGCTCTTACCGTGTGCCAATCTCTATGGTAGATGCTGAACATTGAAACAGAAAATGCCATCCCTGGACTTAAAAGCATTCAATTTAGTGGATTCCTTTAGCCAAATCCTAGAATCTCCACTGTACCACACTGTCCTTAACGAACCCACCAAAAACATTTTAATCCACCAAAACCAAAAACTGGCAAATCACAGTGTAACAGTGCGAAGCATCTAAAAGACTCATTGGCTACTGCTTTCTGTCACTCATGGTTTCTACCAAATTTTTTTTCCCCTCAGCATATTTACAACCCACTGACACATATAATCCACACCAAATAGCCATGAAATCAGCACAGTAATCAATATGTAACAGGTGGAGAATCTTGACACGGTGAGAAGTATTGACTTGAGTCACTTGACAAGAGGTGGGATTAAATATCGGCTAGAAAGAGCTGTCTTGTCTTGCTTCTGTCACACGGAAGACCTCTGCGAGTGAAAGCAGCCAGTTACTCGGCCAGAGCTTTGCAAACATCCCAGGAGACTGAATCCCCAGGAAAGATGAAAAGTGTACTGACACCTCTGAAGTTCTGCTCTCCCTGTGCCAGCTCTGAATCCACAAAACACAGCACTCCTCCCTCTCTGCCACACACCTTCCTGCCTTATTTCCTAACATGTCTAACTATCACAAAATCACACCTTCTATTCTAACTATATTGCCTTTTCTATATACAAAAAATTCGTGATTACAAGGGTCCCTCATGGGCAGGGAGAAGAAGAGGGGCTGGGATTCAGAGCAGGGCATGCTCCCGAATCCATCGTGTTCCCTGACAGCACCAAGTCACACGGGGATTGCTCACTGAGGAGTCGGGGAAGGGGGAGGGCATGTCGTTAGCAAGTCCTCCCCAGCTTTGCCTTATTTCTTTTTTTTTTTTTTTCTGCTTTATCTCCCCAAACCCCCTCTGTACACAGTTGTATATCTTAGTTGCAGGTCCTTCTAGTTGTGGGACGTGGGACACCGCCTCAACGTGGCCTGACGAGCGGTGCCATGTCCGCGCCCAGGATCCGAACCCTGGGCCACCGCAGCAGAGCGCGGGAACTTAACCACTCGGCCACGGAGCCGGTCCAAGCTTTGTTTTATTTCATTCACCACATTCTACTGTTTTTCCTACCGTTAAGAAATCAGGTAAATGATCACATGCACTGTTGAGAAGTTTTTACCAGATTATGTGAAAACACTCTCCATGTTCTCCGTAAGAGGAAATATGAGCCACTACACAGACAGGAAGCTTAAGAATTCATGTGATCAGTTCCTCACTGTCAAACCATCCTCTTCACCTAAAAGACACACCTAAGACTACACAGGAATGGCTTTCTCCTTTTTGATGCTTTTTCTTGGAGCCATAAAAAGAGTGCGATTTAAATGTTTTCAGGTTTCAAGCTGGTGAAAGTATTAGGAGAAAATGAGAAAATCTACAAGTCTTCTAACGAGTATCCTAGATATCAACATCTCCCGCTGTTTGGGAGATGACATATTTTATAGAATATACTTATATAAATATATATTTCTGTGTTTTTAAACCCAAGTGTAATACATTACTCCATAGTTACATGTACTTTCGCTCCTCTTTGATTTAGAATGTTAGCCAAGCCTTGAAACATAGAAATCATTTTTTAAATTCTCATCACATAGCAAAAATAATAGCCATTGAAATTTTCATTTCAGATAGTAGATTTAAAGAATTTGGGATTGAGTAGGCCCGTCCTTTGGCCTCCTGGGTCGGAGGTTAAGTCGAAGCTTGGGTTTCGAGTGCTCATGATGAAGGCTCTACATCCATACCAAACTACACGACCACTGACAGAGCATCCCCATTTCAAGAGGCAAGACATCAAATATTAAAAATCATAGGTTAAAAGAAGATATAGTTCTTTCATTCATAGCATTTCTACACATATTTCTTAAGCAGAAAATCATACACTATAGACATGGAATTGGTCTCCCATTAATACTTTTCCTATTTTATTGATTTTCTTTTTGGAAATTGATTAGAGTTAGGTTAAAATTTGATAAAATAATCCACACTTCAAAGTAATAAAATAATTTCCATGAAACAGAGCAATACATATTTATAAAATTATTCTTAACATTTTATAAATCTGAGCACACTTTATATATATATATATATGAATGCACACTTATGTTTTCTCTGTTTTAGTATTTTTAATAAGCTAGTTTTAAAATACTTTCATTTTAATTAAATAACTTAACTAGCCCTTTTAAAGGATATTCACAAAGATTCAGTGGTTTATGGAAGTAAATCTCTTAGCAGAATGCTTGTTGTATAGTTAGCCCTCTATCAATGATAGCCATTACAATGCTTCAATTTATACAATAGATGTGCTCTTTAAAAGGGAGTACATAAAATTTTTTTTGGTGGACAATCAATATTTTAAATAGTATATTTGCATTTTGCTTAGATTCATGGCAAATCGTTCTTTGAGCTGAATCAAATTCTGATATTTTCTGTACTAGGATGTATTAAAGAGAGACACATCTGTAACTGAGAAAAGAACCAAGAAAATGGGGTTAACCAAGAAGATCAACAGCCCAAAAAAGGCATCCTTGTCCTACTTGTCTTAGCATAAGATAAGGAGCGATTTACGGAGCCCAGTTCCCAGAAAGATGGGAATATTCAACCGCAGGGAACATTGAAACATGAAGGAGGCTTTTTATCATCAGGGAAACCCCACAGCACACTTTTGTATTCAAAATGACGCTCAATGAATGTGGCCATTATCTGAGAAGACAAGGGTTATGAAAAAGATTAATAATTCTGTCACCCCTCTTTGCATCCATCTTAATAATTGTCATTTGGGTTTCAGCTATAGCCCTCCTCGCTGCTTTCTGTAGTCACGCTTCTTTGTTGCTGTTCTCTGAGCCAACCCGCAGTGGAGGCTGGGTCATCCCAAGCATATTGCGTCATTGTGAATATTCTAAAGAATAGATATTATAGAGTAGAAATACATATATTCCTGGCCAATTTGTCTTTCTGCATTCTTCATAGCTTAATGTGTAGGCCCCTTTCTATATGAGCAAAAATCTTGCACTAAATAGAATATTAAGATGAGTTAATATGACTGCCTGTTTTAAAATGAAGTATCTTATGTACCTCTATTCGCTTTCCTGTTTCTATCAATGGCGTGTTCCTTTGTACTCGAGAAGATGAGGAAATACTTCAGCATTTGGTCAAAATATGACAGAAAGTTCATGAACTGTGTCTCATAATTGTAGTAATTCAAATGCCAGCAAGGAAGCATTAGATTTCATCAGTGATGAATACAGACACTTAAAGGAGGGATTTCCGCACCATGTTGGCGCCTCTGAAGAAATGATGTTCTTCCCACGTCACCACGGAAGAATTCATTTGGACATTTTCTCGGAATGTTAGTGAACTGACTACCAATCCCAGAACAATGCTGCTATTTGTGTACAAAATGGCTGTAAACGGGTCGCTCATGGACATGATGATTTATATGGATGGCCGTTCTCTCTACAAATGTTTAATCTTGATTAGCAGTTATTAAGGAAAGCATGATTTTGAACCTTTGACTTGGAATCTTCTGGGGCTTTTAAAATGATCCCAGATAAAGGTCAACTCCCTTTGCCTCCTTTTTTCAGACATTTGGTATCCTATTTCCTATTATCAAAACCACACGTGCACACATTTTAAAAAGAAGTGACAAGTGAAATGTGAATGGTAGGGAGGTATAACCGCTTCCCAATAAGCAAAGTCTCAAATCGCAGGTCAAATGAATAGCTTCCTGATGTATTTCAATGCATTGATGATCTGCCTACATCACTCCCTGGCAAATGTATTTCCAAGCGGATCTTGCTGTTGAGAACCGTTAGAGCACCATGCTTTTATTTGATCCTTTTATGATGTACTTGCTTAGTAGCAAAGATGCTTTCAAATGCCATATATTGCCTCCCAGTTATTTACATTGTATTTACTTATTCAATAATCATTTATTGAGTGTCTACTACATGCCATGCATTGTGCTAGCTACTGATGATATGACAGACTTCCTCAAAGAGCTCAACAGTTAAACAGGAAGACACACTAAGAAAAAACTAATTTGCACTCAGGGAAGGCTGGGGTGGGACACCTGAAATAGTTTTGAGGGCATTAGCGAAAGGTGGCATACAGTGGGTGCTCTCAAATATTTCTTTAATATTTAAGGACAGATGGATTTACCCTGGTGAAGGTGTAGAGAACCAAGAGAAGAACTTTCTAGAACTTTTCACAGTCAGTGAGAGCTAAGGCATGGAGGTGAGAAAGCCCACAGCACCATTGGGGACCAGCAGACAGTTGGGTCTGGCAGAAGTGCAGGGACTGGAGCCCAGAGCAGAGGCTGCAGAAGCTGGTTAGAGTCAGACCCAAAAGATCTGATTCCTACACTGTGACAAAGAAGATGAGGTGGCTCCCTCAAAGGACAGGGGTGAGCAGGGAGACCATGCGTGCGTTTTGGAAAAATCTCTTCTGAATGGGGAGAGGACACACTGGAATAAATCTAGAGAAGGCCAGTCTTTCAAAGACTCTCATAGCGATCCAGGCACAAAAGAAAGCAATGAGGCCAGAATCGAGGTAGCTGACATGTGATGGACGAGGCATGGATGGATCCGAGATATATTGAGGAATTATACCCTATACAGTAAAGTAACATATTGGATTACAGAGTAAAGAAGGGGAAGGAAACCAGACTTCTTAATGACTGAGCAACTAGGAAGATGATGACACCAAGACAAGGAATATCCTTGGCATCCATTTTCCCTTATTCTAAAAACCACCCTAATTTTCATTTGAGGGTCCCTTACAACACTTAGTTTATATGGTATGGCAAGGCTGCCCCCAAGCGTACAGCATGAGGCCCAGATAAGAGCCACTAAACCTGCTACAATTCCCTTGGCCAAAGTTATGTGAGCGTGTGTGAATGTGTGTGTCCGTGTTGCCAATGGCTGAGTGAGGGAGGCTGGGACCCACCTGTCCTGAGCTGGTCCCATTAGGGTTTGAACATTAGGAATTTTGTGGGACCTACTAGAAAAGAAACTCTCTCCTCTGTATTGGATTTAGAATCACAAGTACATGAGGCCAGGGCTGCTGTAGCCATCTTGCCATCCCAGAAAGAGAAACCTAGAATGCAGCCAATCTGGAGAAGCAGAGCTGAGTGAGGCAGCAAGAAGAAGCAGGTTCTGATGACACTGTTTGAGTCCTGCTTTCAGCCACACCTGAAGCCAGCCCTACAACTGGATTGTTCAGTTATGCACATCAATATGCTTAAGCCATTTGGAGGAGAAAGAGTTGTAGCAAACACAAAAGGCAAGGGCAATGCCTGGGAAGCAGCTTAAACATAGATGTCTGGAACTACAAGGAGAAATTTGCCATACAGTGCTATCTGCAGACAGCTGATTTAAACATGGGACAATCACCCAGGAAGCATGAGAAAAGACTGAGAGAAAACCATGGGAAACACCCCCTTTCAGTTAATTAGTCACTCAACAAATGCTTATTTAGTATTTCCTCTATGGCAAACACTACATCAGTGAACACAAGTGACAATAATAATAATGACTGTATGTGCCTGTCCTTTGAGGGCTGAGAGTATATTGGAGGGAAAAAAGAACAAAAAAGTAAAGTATATTAGTATGTTAATAATGATATGTACTAAGAAGAAACAGAGATAGGAAGAGAATGTGAGGTGTGGCCTTTCAGACAATGATCAGGGTTGGCCTCACTAAGAAGCTGACATTCATTTTTTGAGTAAAGACTGGTAGGGGGTGAGAAAGCAAACCATATCGATCCCCGAGGAGGAGCATTTCCAGTGCGGGAAAAGCAAGTGCTGAAGGCTCAAGGCAGGAGCACATGTGATATGCTGGGAAAGGCAGCAAGGGTCAGTGAGCTAGAGCTGAGTGAGCTGGGGAGAGGGACCAGGGCATCAGAAGCCTCGGGGGCCATAGTGAGGACTCTGACTTTAATCTGAGTGAGACGAGAAGCCCAGGATGGTAAGTAGAGCCATGACATGATCTGACTTAGGCTTTAAAGGGACCCCTCTGGCTGCCATGTGGAGAATTGCCTGTAGCAGAGGGGAAATCAGGGGCACTAGTTAGAAAGTGTGTGTGACAGTCCGGGTAAGAGAGGATGGTGGCTGGGCCCAGGGAGTAGGCATATTGGTGGTAAAAATGTTCATATTCTAGATGTATTTTTAAGAAAGAGAAAACAGAAATTCTGATGGCTTGAATGTCGTCAGTAAGAGAAAGAAAGAAGTCAAGGATGCTTTCAGGATTTCTGCCTGAGCTACTGGAAGAATGAGGGACCCTCAGAAGAAACTGAATTGAGTGTCCAAAAAATTGTTAGAGAGCGCTCTTGCACAATACAAAAGAACATAGTTTTGAGAAGGAGAGCATGGTTCACACTTTTAAATGCTGAAGAAAAACCCAGGAAATAAGGTAAGGAGAAAAATTTCCTATTTGAACAACAACAACAACAACAGGAAAAGCAAGTCTTTGATGATTTTGCTGAGAATGATTGTCATCTTTTTTTTTTGCCGAAGTCAATAATACCAAACGTACTAGACTCTCAAAGGAGGTATAGCAATAGATTAAATAGAAGGAATGTACCTACTTGACGCTCAACCAAATTCAACAAAGCTACTCCATGTCCAACACGCCGGGAGATGGAGAGAGGTTGATGACACAGCACCTGTTCTCCAGGCGCTTGGGGACCAGGGCATGCGTATGTGAAGGCAAGTAAGGCAGTCACCCCCAGCCCTGCCCTGCGTGCTGCATCCTCCAAGCATCACCAGAGAAGGGGTGAGCAGAAAGAGGCTTGCTAACATCTGTACCACTTCTCTTTACTCAGAAAAAACCTTCAGTTTGTTTTAGAAACGGTGAACCATTAACATCCAACCCTCACCTTACCATCTGTGAGGGCTGTTTAGCCTAAGAGCTCAGAGTATATGTTTTAGCACCAAACCGTGTCGGTCCACCTTCCAGGAGTGACCTGTGCCACCTCGGTTCACAAATAAGTATGGCTTCAATGGAATGTGTCCTCTGATAGGACACTATTTTGTAAGAATTCTTTTTCCTCATAGGGAAGAACAGCCTTGCATTTTCCGATGGGCAATATCCCACTGTATTGACCTCAAAGTCCTTCCTGACTTCCCTGCAGCAACTAAGAACTCGACCTTGTGGTTGTGCTGTGGTGAGAAGTGCAAAGACAACACTTCAGTCAGCCAGAGATGCCCTTCCCGTGAAGGAGAGCGTGCCGAGGCTCTGTGGAAGGGAAGACAGGAGGAGAGGAAGGGAAGAAAGCAAGCGACGCCACGTGACCTTGAATTTGGTGTAATGGAAAATATACTGCCCGAGGAGACAGAAGTGTTTAAGGGCCCTTTATCCCAGTGGGGCATTAATCTCTCAGCTTTAAAGTGGGGATCAAAACCTTATCTGTTTGAAAATCCCATCATTTCGTCCAACAGAACAGCTCTAATTTTTTTTTTTTCCACTCTGAGTTACATTTTACTGGAATAAACGCAGCTGTTTGGAACACAGTGGTCCCTTGAAGCCAAGGTCAAAGATTTGGTCCTTGACTAGACTTATCAACTTTACACACAGAAAACAACCCTAAAGCCATAAACCCTATTCGAGCCCACACGATGGTTGATCGTAATTGGGGCGAGAAGAGAGTGAATGCTTATTTCTGTATCATTGCTTTCTAAACTGAAAGCCTTCCCAAGGCTCATGTCCTAATAATATCAGAGCATCCTCATCTGCAAATTTAACTCAAAGAATCTCTTGAAATGCTCTCCTCGCCTGCCTTTTTTTTCTTTTAAAGATTGGCACCTGAGCTAACAACTGTTGCCAATCTTCTTTTACTTTTTCTTCTTTTTCTCCCCAAATCCCCCCAGTACATAGTTGCATATTTCAGTTGTGGGTCCTTCTACTTGTGGCATGTGGGACACCGCCTCAGTGTGGCCTGATGAGTGGCGCCATGTCTACGCCCAGGATCCGAACCGGTTAAACTCTGGGCTGCCAAAGCAGAGCGCACGAATTTAACCACTTGGCCACAGGGCCAGCCCCTAGCCTGTCCTTCTTTACACAGGTGCTGGTAGATAGGCCAAGCCTGCTGAATTTATCCTCCAGGAGCCGAATTCAGATGAAGGAAAACACACAAATGAGATGAACAGACCACAGAGTGTTTCGCTTTCTACTACAACTATGTTAACTAAAGATTACAGAGAACCTGATTTTAGGATTTCAAAGGATACAGGCAGGATTCAATGGGCCACACTGTGGAAAGAAAACAAACCCTTCTTCCCAGAAACAAACAAATAGCATTTTGTTTTGGCTTGGTTTGGTTTGTGTTTTTTGCTGTAATAAAGAAACAATGTTGCCCAAAGAAACAATTCATGAGAAGATCTGCGCTAAGTGGAGGCTGCTTTTTGCTTTCCTTCCATCAGGCCCCCTAGTGAGGACTAAGATATTGGAGCTAACAAGTAAGCAACTCCCAAGAACAGGAAGCTGAATGTCGGACAGGGTTTTTTTTGTTTTTTTTAACTTTTTTTTTAAGATAAGCATTTTTTTTAATTTTTTTTTTTTTTTTGAGGAAGATTAGCCCTGAGCTGACATCTGCTGCCAACCCTCCTCTTTTTGCTGAGGAAGACTGGCCCTGAGCTAACATCCGTGCCCATCTTCCTCTACTTTATATGTGGGACGCCTACCACAGCATGGCTTGCCAAGCAGTGCCTTGTCCGCACCCGGGATCCGAACCAGCGAACCTGGGGCCGCTGAAGTGGAATGAGTGCACTTAACCACCACGTCACTGGCCGGCCTAGGACAGGATCTTTAAGGACGGTGTGGGGTGTGGGATCACAACCAGCAATTCTCTGGGCCACGTTTCCTAGCAGGGCAAGGTTTGGACTGACTAAGGAAGATTCCACGTCCTGAGTCACAAACATTGCAGGTCGCCCTTCTTCAGGTAAACTGATCAGATCTAACCTTGCAAGGCCTGATGGGAGACAGGATCACTGATTTTGTGAAGGGGGAGGGATGCACAGCAGGCAGCAGCAGTGACCAGGAATAAAGCTGAAACCCCAAATCAGAAAAGAATGAGGGATTCTAAAGAGGAACAAGGCAGAAGTGCAGAATCAAAAGGAAAATAAACTGAATTTCGTCCTGCCTTTCTTCTAGTTTTCAGCATTATAAAATACAGTAACATAGCCTCAAGGGGGACATAGAGAGGAAAGGGAAAAGAGGCAGAGTTCAGGGTTGGGAGAGTGAGCGGGCAAGAGTGGGGGTTGGAGAAAAAGTGTTCCCCATGCACGCAAGAAAGGAAGGAAGTGATGCAATGCGGCAAAGAATGCAAAAGAGCCTGAGCAATTCCACAGAGAATGGACTGTGCAGAAGGGGCCACAGGAACAGAGTGGCTGATGGGAAAGCTCCTGGAATGAACTGTAGCCAGATGAACTCCTATCAAAGGGGAAACGAAGACGTTGGTCTGGAAGGAAGAAGGCCCGTGCGTATGATCCTCCCCATGACCAGGGATGGGCGCACAGCCTTGACCGCGTCTTGAGAGAGCTCTCAAAAGGATAGGAACAGAGATAAGATGTAGTCAGGGGAAGTTCATGGACCGACATTCACATCCTCTCCAGCTGAGCAGATTCCTAAATTTTTTTATTCCTTCTCTTCCTGTCTGAGCTCGGGAGGAAGAACACTGAAGTAGAAGTCAAGGCCTCTGGATTCCGTCCTTAACTCTTCAGTTAATTAGTTGTGGGACTTTATCTCTATGAGTCTCACTTTATTCATCCTCCAAATGGGCCTGTTGGGACACCAATGATGGAGTCAATCGTAGAATGTTCCCATTCACACACCTCCCGCCAGCCCACCGAGGACCTTGCACGGACCTCAGGTCCCATCAGGCCAAGGCCGTGTCTGTCTTGATCACTATCATCACCACCCTTGGGACAGTGCCAGGCATGTCGTAGTAGATGCTCAATGAATGTGCGTTAAATGAATTAAAGTAGACCACAATCCATGGAGCAGATAAAAGCAGAGCTGTCCTGGCTGAAGCAGTGTGATACCCTTATTGCTTCGACTGCCCTCTTCCTCCCAGGGTCCCTGTGGGAACACCAGGACTGCAGGAAACCCAGTTTGACACTATTGGGTGAGATATAGAAGCTTCTCTTCTACAAATCTCAATTCTAAGGTCTCGGTGGAGCAGGCGTTGAGATGAACTGTAGAAATTAATCTGGTTTGGCCCAAATTCACCTGACTGAAGGATCACTTTTCCCACTTCAGCCTCTACTTCAAAGTCTTGGTCTTTAAACCTTCGTGCTGGTACATTTTCCCCTCCCTTTGCATAAGATGAAAGCATTTTTCCAGACAGGCCTGCTGTGAGTGACTTCATGGAAATGAATATCTTGTGTCCCTAATGTACCTCTCACACGGGGAACTCCTTGTATTTATTTATTTTTAAGAATAGGGCTGGGAGGTTGACGTTTGCATTAGCAGTTGAGTGATTTCTTTTTTTTTTTAAATAAAAACCCTACGCCTCGGTGAGACATGCCTCACATTCCGGCTCCCCACTTCAGGCAGTTATGTGCTGCTAAATATGCGGTGGAAATGACACACGTCTGGAAACCCAGAGGCAACACCGTCTTGCAACTGCTTGCTCAGTGGTATACAATGAAGGTGTTGTAAGTGGTTAATTGAGGAAGGCAGACTCCAAGATTAGCAAAAGAGAAATCTGTGGCACCCTATGCATCTGGCACTTGTCCCTCCAGTGTATTCAAAGGAGTCTTATGTTTGAAGAGAGATCACGGCTAGAGCAGGATGAAGGCACAGAATCCTCTGACCTTCCAGAGGAGCCTGGGAGTGTCACAGCATCTTGAGGCGAACGGAGGCCAGTAATTCCTCCTGCAAGGGAAACTGACACATGACTAACGGGGTGGATCAGCTCCTCCCACACAACCTTAGATATTAGCAAGCCGCAGGGATACGACTGATTGCATTCCATAGCCTAACGTGCTTCTGTTCCAAAGGACAGAGGTAATCAGTTTAACTCAAAATATTTTTCTCTCAACTTATGTAACAAAGGTCTCCCTCCGGGATTCTATTCTCTTGATCCACATGAAGGATGGTAACAGGATAGAGGTTGTGAAATGGAAATTAAAAATAGAGTTGGATTGCTAAGGATTCCACTAACGGCGTACACGTTGGATTAAATGTAAATTAAGTATCAGTACGGGAAGACGTTTGTCCCAGTTGAAGAAAGTGTTGAAAGTCTTCGGGCACAGATTTACTATGCAATCTCAAACATACCAAGAGTTTCATCCTTGGCAAAATATGAGGTTTATTAAATGTGAGGGGAAAACTTTACAATTCCCTTTTAGAAAACTCTAAGGCGTTTCTCAGACATCAATTAGTTCTTATTGCATTGATGGTGTATAAGTAAATGAGTTAGAGATATGAGACAATTTTCCTTAAACTATGCGTGTTTTTATTTAACTGGGGGAAAGGTGTTTGGTTTTGATTGGTCTTTGAAGGGTTTGGATTCCAAAAAGGGAATCCACGTAAGCTTAGAGGTTTATGTGCCAGTACTGGGGCCACCAAACAAAAGGGGAGCTAGGAGTGGCATTACCCAGAGACCTGGAAACTTAAAAATAATGCTTGACTGTGAGGGGCATGCAAAGTGGGGAGTAAATCTGAAGGAAAGTTGGTGGGCTGATGCTCCATGCAGAGGTCAGCGTGTCATCTGAGAATCTGAACCAGAAACCTCCTTATTAGCTGTTCTCTGGCTTTCCTCGCCCTCCTGTCTTTCTTCCAAAGCTGAAGTCTAGCCCTGTATGATCCAAGATCTGGAAGGAGAGATCCCATGAAAATGAGGAGGAAATAAAAGCATAAGTGTGAGCAAAATACACACCTGTGCATGCATAAACACACATACACACATGCATATTACACGCATGCATGTGCACACACATTATGCACACTCACACACACCCCTCTCCCTGCTAACCCTCAAGTCATAAGTAACAAAGAAACCACTGTAGGAACTCCTTTCAAATTTCAGAGAACTTATTCGAGTGCAGAAAGAGTTAAGAGAGTATGTACCTTTGTACCTGGTTTCCTTTAGCCAAGTAAAGCAAATGCCACACAAGTATACATTTTGTTCTCGATCCTTCAAGTTATCATTTTGGTGCCAAATATAAAGAGATCCAAATGAAATCCAATTTTGCAATCACCAAACACTGAGAAACATTTGAGCGTGCTTGGCAAGCTTGGATTTTGTTGGTCATGCAATGCGATTTAAAAATGAAGTTGTAGGGGTTCTTTTGTGTGGTAGCTGGTTTTGGGGGTTTTGCTTTTGAGTTTATGGGGAGAACACATGAAAATAATGTAATCAATGAGCTTAGGTTCTACACGTGGTAAACAATTTACAAAATTGATTCTTTGCCTCTCCCATGTCCTCTGTGCAATAGAAAGAGCAGGAACTAGGTTCAGTTTCTGTTTCAGTCTCCAGCTTTATGACCTTGGACTAATTTCTTATCTGAGCTTCCATGCTGTTAATCCATAAAAGAGAGACTGTGGTACATAGTTCTCATGGTTGCCGTGAAGTTTAAAAGAAAGAGAAATGTAAATGCTTCACATTCATTTATTCCATGACATTTATCAAGTAAGTCTCTACAACGTGCATGCTCTGGGGCCACAGTGCAGCAGCAGACAGAAAGCAAAGACTCTGCCCTCAGGGATGAAATATTTCAGGTGGGAGATAGATAACAAACTACAAAGAAATCCCAAGTAAAATACTTGCAGGTCAGTTCCATGAGCTCTTATCTGTAGATACTAACAGAATTAGGATTTTGCAATTATTGGTGTAGTTGTATGATTCATGTTTATATCTCCCACTTAAGTGTAGGCTCCATGATGGTAGGCACCAACTCTTGTATACCCACACCATGCACAGAGTAGGCAAATACACATAATTACAGAATAAATGAATAAATGCATCATGATAGAGGGTATAACGGAAAAAATAGAGAGATAAGGGAGTAAATCTTTTGATAGAATAGTCTAGAAAGGCCTCATTAGGCTACTGGAACACTTAACTGATGAGAAGAAGCCAGCCATGTGGACGAAAAGAGCCAGGAGATGAAAATTCTAGACAGGAAATATCCAGGGCAAAGGCCCTGAGACAGGAAAGAGCGTGGAATGCTTAAGAAACAGGAAGGGGCCAGAGTGGCTGATGCAGGGTAAACAGCTAGATGACACAGGGCCTGCAGTCTGTGGTAAGTTTGAGTTTTATTCTAAACATATTGTAAGTTCCGTTTTCCTCTTCCACACCTCCCCTTGTTTATAGTTTTGTTTTAGTAACAAGATTAACATATATTTAAAAATTAGGCAACAAGACTAGAGAGCAGATAATTAATCATGGATTATGAGAAACAGATGTCCGTGTTCAGAAGTGGAAGAGATGTGAGCTAATGCCTCCAGGAAAGGTTAACGTACATCAGAGTTTCTCTCTAATTTCAGGCTCATCCTTGAAATTATTACATTATCAGGCGCTTGGCTCCCCACTTTACGGAGTGCCCAGAAATCTTGCTGCATCAAGACAAACGTTCCAATTTCACACTTTGTTGCCTCCAGTTTGGAGGATGTCAAGGAAATTTTTCCAAGCCCGTCTTTACATTGCCCCTAAGCATGAGCACTTTCTCCAGTTTTACTGGTTAACTTCCAGCAAGTCATTTAAGCGTCATTGCTCGGCTTTCATATCCCCTACTGTCATCGAGTTCACCCTCCCTGCAAATTTTGTCTTCAGCTTCTAGACTGACTCCTAGACTAAGCATGTGCTAATTCATCTCTGCCCTGCAAGCCGATTCAATTCAAGCCACTGCTCAATACTTTTTACCTTTGGGGCAGGAAACTCAAAAGTTCTGCTGATTTCTCAAAGTTTAGTGGTTCCCATCTATTGTGTCCAGTGGCTCTTTGGCTCTGAGTTTGGATTTATTTCTTTGGTTTTAGGACATTCTCTGTTCTTCCCTCTTCTTCCTGCCTTGACTGTTCAAGATCTATCTTAGCTTGGCCTAGCATTCAAATCATGACCTGGTCCAATGCCCAGTATCTAATGCCATGACTTTCTTATAGAAGGTTACTGATCAATGTGATTGATGAGGAGAAATTGGGCAGTAGTACCTATTGTCAGATCTTTGATTTCTGCCTTGAGCAAGAAGTTTGAATCTATTCCTTCCTAGCCTGCCATAAGGGACATTTGATTTTGGTGGGGGAAATTTGCCTAAAAAGATTTCTGGATACTTTGGAACTTTCTTTGAAATATGCAAAATAATAATATGTAAAGGAGACTTTCTATACACATACTACTTCTTTAATATGGTATCTAAAGTGTGTATTAAATGACATTGAAAATACTTGCAGTGTGATGTAAAATAAAAAAGGAATAAAATATTGTATACGCAGCATGAACCCAACCACATAAAACAGCATACGAAGAAGGAAAGAAACCAAACTGCTGACAATGTTTATTTCTGAGCAGTGAGATTAAGCATTTTTAAAAATTTTCTTCATGGTTTTCTGCATTTATTAATTTTTAAAACATGTATTACTTGTGTAATGAGAAAAATTACATTATTTATAAAAGAAAAGAAATCACACCATAGAACCAGAACACACGGAGTAAGTGTTATCCTTCTGATTCTCTGTGGTCCTCAACCTGGGCACGGTAGAATTAACTGGGAAAAATAAATAAAATAAATAAAGGAGGGCAGAGGAAACTTTTGGCGGTGATGGATGTGTTCATGGTCTTGATTGTGGTGGTGGTCTTACAGGTGTATACTCATCTCCAAACTTATCAAGTTGTGTACATTAAATATACACAGCTTTTTGCATGTCAATCATACCTCAATATAGTGAGATTTTTTTTTTTTTTAAAGATTAACTGGGGAACTTGTAACGCTCCCAATTCCCAAGCTGAGCTGTGTACCAATTAAATCAGAAACAGAAACCCAGGCATCGGTATTTTTAAGTTCCCAGGTGATTTCAATGTGCGGCGAAGGTTAAGAACCACTGGCAGACTAATTGGACAGCTTAGATCAGTGGTTTGCAACCCTGACTGCAAGTAGAATCTCCTGGGGAGCTTTTATAAGACCAGTGTTTGGTCCCTAGCCCCAGGATCTGATTTTAATTGGTTTGTAGTGGAGCTCTGGCACTAGTATGTTTTAAATTCTCCCGGGTGATTCTGATGTACTGACAGGGTTACACCCCACTGTCTTTGGGAAACTAACACGCACCAAATATTCACTCTGGACAAGGCCCTGTGCTAAGTGTTTTACGTGCATTTAATCCTCAAAATAATCCAACAAGGTGGGTATTACTATCCCCATCTTACAGAAGAGGCAACTAGGACTCAGATGTGAAATTAATTGCTCAAGGCAGCCCAGTTCGTTTGAACCCAACTGGTCTGTCTCCTCTGGGGTTGGGCACAGAATTCTCGCAAGTTCTGAAAGAAAGCTTTCTAAATACACTAACGGAGATCTGGCATACCCACTTTTAAAATGTTGATGCACTAGCTTTTCGTAAGTCTTTCAATTAGCAATTGTCCCATTCCTGTCGAACTCCATCCAGTGTAAACACACCTGCAATTTCCTGGCCATTTCTGCTTACTCATTCCATAACCACCTGAAACGGCATCAGTTCAATTTCACGTATGTTCTGGTACATGTTGTAATGCTTTAGAACTTGAACTTGAACTTGTTAAAAGTTACGATAGTGTCTCGTTGCTTAACTTTATGACACTTTATGATCTTATCTCCTGAAATCATGGCATGGTTCATATTTTTATATCATTTTTTTGGGTAATAAACAGTTAAGTATGTTTTGAGAATTCCTTAAAGAATTTTGCGTAACTCCTTAGATAATTGAAGGCGCTCTTGGATGGCACAGAACTGGTTTTGGGATCGCTGTTCCTAACAAATTTCAACGTCACTGGATTTGCTGAGATTTCCTCTCTGCTGCCTCATTTAGAATGAGTTGTGTTTTGTTGAACCAGCTGAGAGTAAACTTTACCTCTTCCAATGGTTGAGTCTGACCTCAAGCAGAGCTGCAGGTGCATACCACCAGCAGAACGGGGCCCTTTTCATTTATAATCTGAGCCCCGGGTCTTTGAAGTGAAACTCATTTGCCCAAATTTGTATAGCATTACCTGAGCGTAACATTACCCAATAAAGCCAAATTGATGGGTGAGGGATGCAAAATAAGCCATTTCAATTGCTAGGAATTCCGGATCAGCTTATGAGGCAGGTTTTGTGAAAGAGCAGAAAGGACAGAGAACAAATACTGTTTTAAAAGATCATTTGTAACTGTTTTGCTTTTGCATGATAAAATAGGCCTGACCTTTCAAATAATTTTGCAAATGAATATCTTTCACAAACTTGCAAAGTAATATAGTCTTAATTTGAATAATTTTGTCAGTATGTACAAAAATAGAAAAGAAAATTTAAAAGAAATGGCCCTCTTGGGTACTGGAGTTCAGATAAAAGGGAAAATCCTTTTTACTCATTGCCTCTTTTTCACTTCCCTTCTCTTTTAGCATTTTTTTTGGCTCCTTCCTTAGCAGGAATTTTGTGTTGTCCGTTCAAGGGTATTGTAACTCTGTGGTTTGTGATTGGGTCATTTGGGAAAGAAAAACTACAATGGATAACATGGAAAAATATTTTAATGTTTATTTTTTAAAAGAAAACAAAACTCATTACGTTTCTTTCATCTACTGTAGACCAGAAGAAAACGTAGGAGGCAAGTTAATAACGGTCCATGCTGCTAAGCAAGCAGATAAGGAAAAATACCCAGAGAAATCAAGCGTTTTTTGGACTAAATGCAAATTAAAGGCCATCCCCCACTCTTCTACAGAATAGCACAAATCTCACTGATCTGGGGGCAACAAAACTGATATTTTGAGATCGAAGTCTGATTAGGGAGGTTCCTCAGGTTATTTTATTATTTATAAATAAAGACATCTAGGGATGTGTATTTCTATATATGTGCATTTTGCATATGTGGAAAAGTAATTTGTTCTGATATCATCGGTTTCAACTAATTTGTGAGTTAGAATCTTCTGACTTACAGCTATCAGTTCCAGAAAAACTTAAGGTGGATAGGAGGATGTTTGTTGCAAAGCAAAATGTTATGGCAAGATTGGCGTTTAAAGATTTATCTAGGGATTTTCAGAAAGTTCTTGTCTCTTTCAAGATAATACCTAATTTATGAGAATATATACAGGTATGTTTATGAAGTATGCACCCTAAGTGGAATTTATATTTTTAATCATCGAGTGGTCCTCTTCTAGTTTCTTCAAAGCCTTTTTACATTTTCAGGGAATTGCAAAATTTATAGTATCTTCTGGATATTCATACAGTATTGAAAAAAATAGGTGTTTTTGTCCATATCAATTTTCATAAGATTTCAACACATCTGTTGCAAAAATATCTCAACTCATTGTAATTCTCAAGAAAGAAAATTCTGATGATGAAAAGAATTGAGATTTGACTCACGAAATGCGTATCAACCTGTCTTCTTGTAACTTTATTCGGTATTTCACAATCCTTGCTAAACCATAGGGAAGGGCCAAAAGCAATAAAATAGCAGAAAACCAGTAAGAATGTGCCAGAGTTCAGAGAACAGTTGCCCCAGGCTTAACTTCATTGACCTTTAATCTGCTTGGAGCATCAGTGATTTTTCTAGGCAGCCCTCAACGTGACCATGCTGAAGCCTTGCGGAGTTCTTCCCTAAGCCAGAGTCATAACAGTAAAAGTCAAACTTGACTTTTGGTGCTGACGACTTGGGGTAAATTTGCCCAGTAAGAAATATAACAGTTTTCTCCAGCATGGTGTTTTTGAAACATTTAGGCGTCAGACAGAATTAGGATGTGATCTCTGACTCAGGGAAGGACTTTCCTGACTTATGCTTATGAAGTGCTTTGCCCCAGAAGACCTTCCAGAACTCTAAAACCAGCAACTTAAGAGTGAAATGTGGTCTAGGAGTAAAAAGAGCAGTGATCAGGCAGTCAGGAGGCGCAGATTTGTTATTGGTGTACTACTTATGAGCCACATGACCTTCAGAAAAGAAGTTTGGAAATCATTTATTAAGGTCCTATACTCCTATACTATACTATACTAAGGTTAGTACTAGCACATATAAGTAGAGCCCGGTCGCTGACTTCAAGAAGCTCATAATTTAATGAAGTATGTAAATTAACATAAATTACTATGACATAATTCAAGAAGTAATATAAAAGTACTTGCAAAAATTGTAAAGAGATAGAAATGAATAATCGATTCTGTTTGGGGAGTGCAGGCAGAAACATCCAGAGAAGTTTCAATTAGGACCTTTGAAAGGTAATTGCCAAGTAATCTGGTATGGTGAAAATATACAGTGCAGGAGAATAAAGGGCAATTTGGTTAAAATGTAAATTGAGGCAAATTGTGAAACGCTTTGAATAACTTGCTAAGGAATTTGGGCAACTCAGGCTCTTTGGGACTAAATTTCTTCATCTTTAAATAAAAGAGTTTGGACTTGACAGTTTCGGAGTTCATGACCAGGTCTTAAAGTCTAAATAAGGTTACATTAAAAGTTCAAGAGGAAATGCCTTGTATGAAATATGGCCGGATGATATCAATTCCTCTAAAGATAATGCCAAGTCAGTGACTATTGCTCCAAACTCCAGAAAAATAACCTCTCTTGCGTCATCATAACAGTGCTTAACTGAAAAAAAGATTTTTTTAAATGAATCAATACCACTTTGTGTTATACGCGCCAAAAGAATGCTTTCCAGGGCTTCAAGTTGAATTGCTCAAAATGTTTTTCTAGAATGATAAAGCTGCAGACTGAATTGAGTCCCCCCCAAAATTCACATATGGAAGCCCTCACCCCCAAGGTGACTGTACTGAGAGTAAGGAAGTAACCAAGGTTAAATGAAGTCATGAGAGTAGGGCCTTGATTGAGTAGGATTAGTGTGTAAGAAGAGACACGAGAGAGCCCGCTTCCTCTCTCCCCTCGTGTACCCAGAGGAAAGGCCGTATGAGGATACAGCAAGGCGGCGGCCATCTTCAAGCCAAGAAGAGGGTCCTCACCTTCAAATCTGCTGGACCTTACTCTGGGACTTGTGCCCTCTAGAACAGTGAGAAGTAAATTTCTGTTGTCTAGGCCACCCAGTCTATGATAATTTGCTATGGCAGCTCAAGCTGACCAACACAGATAACAAATAAAGGATTATTTGTTGGAGGATAGATTTTTTTGTTTCATTTCAGATATCAAAGTCTAACTTAGAAATATGATTGTAATATTTAGAACATTTGAACTTTTAGTTCTTTATGGTAATTAGCACGCTGTAGAAAATAATACATATTTAGCTGACTGTGTGACAATGTGATGATTGTGAAGACAACCCTCCCAATGATGTCTGATTTCAAATGAAGAGCAATCACTGATTTTAAACTTCTCATTGTCTGCATACCTGAACTTTATCAATGAGCTAAATATGAGTGACATTCAAAAAAATGAAACGGGCTAATGAACTTGGTGCATAAATGAATTTCAAACCATGCAGATTCATTTCAATTTTCCATTTTTTTTTTTCTGCTTCCAAGGGAGTTCGATTTATATGCATTCTTACACTAAAAACTCTGGGAATTATTTTGGCATTCACTCAATATGAATCTTTTCACAGGTGCTTAATGCCAGATACTGGGTTTGCTCCTGGGAATAGCAAAGGTGAGGAGCAGAGACCCATCCTCTGCTTTCACTAAGCTCACGGTCAAGCCCATAAGTCAATGACACTGGCAATGACAGACAATAAAGTATCTTAAGGGCTTGAATAAAAGTACCGGTTGCTGTGGGACCATGGAGTAAGAGCATCTAACTAGTTAGAATGACCAAGAAAAGCTTCCTAGAAAGAGTCTTATTTAAAAAAAGCCTGGAAGGAGGTTTGTATATATAAGGTACTAGTAACTATGTCAAATAAAGAAATTTTCATCAATAGGAATTAGCCAAGCAAAGAGGTAGGGAATGAGTTTTTAAGGCAGAGTAAACAACAGGTTTGAAGGTGTGAAGTGAAAGAGCATAGCCAATTACAGAAAGGACAAGAAGTTCAATATGGCTGGAGGGCAGAATCCCAAGAGGCTGAAATGTGGAGACGCATGTCTGTGGACAAAGCCATTAACATGTTTAACTCTCAACCATCACAGAGTGAATTGACAACTGTTCCCTGACCACTGAGGATAGAACGTTAGAGCTGGAAGGAGCTTTAGAAAAATAATCTTTTATTGCTTTATGTAAACAAGCAGTATAAGGTTGTGAAACTTCAAAAGGTATTAGACAGAGTTCATATGTATTTTCTCCTCCTGACTTGGAGGAAATGACACATATGTAATTGAGAAAAAATTCTTTGGATGGTCTGAAACCCCTGACCAGATGCCCATCCCCACTTTCCCTGGGTGTTCATCCTCCAAGAACTGGGCAGGGCAAGCCTGACCTTGGCTTTCCCTCTATAACCTGCCTGGGCTGCAGCCTCAAAGAGCAAAGCCAGCTCTAGCCACCTTTCAGAGCAAAGCGATCTGTGTGCACAAGGACAACTAAGAAGGCAGGGTAATATCATCAGGGACATGAAAATTGTACACGTAAAAAAAAAAGGAGGGTTTAATTTTCTAATAAAAGGATTCATTGTGGGGCTTTGTTATCTTCTTGCTAAAATAGATTTTTTTTAAGTAGATTTCTGCACATTTGGGCTTTTGTTTATCCTCCCTAGAGAATGAGTCAATTACTTGCGTGATTTAGAATACTAGTGTTACTGATAGGCCTGTGGTCAGTTTTGTAAATGTCTTGGCCACAAGTTTAATTTATTTTTTCCTTAATCATAGTTATTATAATCACCTAATGTTTCTACTTTCCCAAAAGACAATGTGTCATGTATATATTAATGACATAATAATGACTGAGTTAATAAATTATGTTTACACTTTTAATGTAAATTCATACAGGAAGCTCCTAGACAAAAGGATCCCCCTTTATTTCCTTTTCCATTTAATGATTTTTGGTGTGTGTATGTGAAGATGAGCCCATGTCCGAGGCATACTTCAGCAAGCGACACAGATTAACAGTGACTTGCCCTTTAATCAAAAAGTGTCTTTAAACAATTGTCTTCACCCAAATACCCCAAGAAGCTAAAGTTTAAAGGTAAACCAGTGTTTAACAGGACATAAACGTTATTTTAAATGAAAACTTGTGACTATTTTCTCATGCATATCTTGTTGATAGTCTCTTAAACGACTATATATACTTCAAATGTATGTCTTTATTAAAATATATATTTTTATACTACAAAATATTATAAAATATTAAATATATTTTTATAAAAACCTATTTAAAAATTTTATTTTTTATATATTACAGTTGGTATAATAAAAGTTAAAATTATAGATGCAAAATATTTATCCAAAATAAGTTATTACCCATCTCTACATATCTCTAAATGAATCATGTTTTGAATTAAAGAGTAAAGGAGGAATTTCCAGACATTTTGATTAAATAAAAATTACTCAGCTTTAACTATAGTTCTGGACAATTTGTTTAGGTATCAAACTTATCTCTACTATTATATATTTATCACTTAACATTGAAAAATAAAAGGACCAATGGGTTTACCCACACATGAGTGAACATTCTATTTTTAAAAGAAGGATAAAATAATTCATCTAATATTACAAAGCTACGGTTAATGTTTAGCCAGTGGTAAATATTTATCTGACCTTGTTCTTATCTTCTCGGCATCTTCCACCACAGCAAACAATGGCTCTTATTAGAGATGTTAAAAATCTCAAACCATCATACCTGTTCCTTATTGTAAATTTATATGTTCAAAAAGTTCTTGCGACCTTACATATCCTTTAATTTCAAGCACGTAAGTCTACAGAGGGGGAAACTGAAGCCAGGGAGCGTGGGTGATGAGCCCCACTGAGTGCTTCCATGTGTCCCTTGGGTAGGAAGCAAGCACTGTGGCAGGATTGAAGGCAGGCAGCCTGGCTCCCGGACCTGCCTTCGACCACAGCGCTCCATTGGCTGTTTCAAGTTGCATTTCACGCTTTGCATTTTTGTCATCATAAAGCTGTCTCGACATGATTTCCTTTTATCTCTTTATAAGCACATGGAGCCATTCAGCACGTAATAGGAAACATGCTGTGTGCAAAATACAACAAAATGAATTTCTAATAAAAATTTATTGATTTCTTAATGGTGTACAAAGCACGGTATAGATGTTTTGGGGAGCATGAGAACTGGCCATAAAGTAATGCTGCTAAAGTTTTTATTTTACTCTTTATACTTTAAATTTTCTACAAGCAATGTCTGGCGTATATGAATTAAACGAATGAAAGGGTCTATGTTATTTTATGCAAGAATTTAATTTAACAGAAGAAAAGGCAAATCACTCACTATAATATAAACTACTGGAACTGGATTCTTTTGGAATTTCTTTTGAGGAACTTGTCAGAAGTACACATCGAGACAATTATCCTTTTTCTAAGTCAGGGGTCATCAAACTTTTTCTATAAAGGGTCAGATAGCAAATATTTTAGGCTTTTTTGGGCCATTCAGTGTCTGTCTCAACTACTCCATTCTACCATCGTATTGCAAAAGCATTGTGGACAACACAGAAGCCAATGTACATGGATGTGTTCCAATAACATTTTATTTGGGGACACTAAAATTTCAATTTCATATAATTTTCATGTGCAACAATATATTCTCTTTAATTCTTTTTCAAAAATCAAAAAACAAATGTAGCTTACAGGCTACAAAAACTGAGGGAGAAAGCATGTGGCTCAAAGGCATAAGAATGCAACCCCTTTCTTAGTGACTATATTTGAAAAATTAACATTACAATGATAGTATAGTGTATCATCAGTGGTCAGGTACATGGCCTTGGAATGGAGTCCCAAATTTACTTCCTAGTTTGTGACATTAGTTTCTTAAATTCTTTGTGCTTCAGTTTCTTTATCTATAAAATGGGGATAATAATGGTACCTTCATTATCAGTTTATTGTGGGGATAAATGAGTTAATATGTGTAAAGCAGTTAGAACTGTGCATGGTATATAATAAATACGGTATACATGTTTACTAAATAAATCGCCTCGTTGTTTGAAAACATTTGGAACTCCTTCAGAAAGACTTTCAAAGTCAATCTATAAGTCACGGAAGAAAACATCATTACATTATAGTCACCTGCCTTAGTTCCTAAATTTGTCCATTTCAAAAATCTAAATCAAAATCAAACATCTGTATCAAAAATATACTTCAAAAATTGTACTTCATGGAACCTGTCACTAGATTTCACTGTTTAGGGGCTGACCCCGTGGGCTAGTGGTTAAGTTCAGTGTGCTTTGACGGCTCAGGTTCTGTTCCAGGGTGCAGACTGACACCACTCATCGGCTGCCATGCTGGGGTGGCTACCCACATGCAAAATACAGGAAGACTGGCACAGATGTTAGCTCAGGGACAATCTTCCTCAAGCAAAAAGAGGAAGATTGGCAACAGATGTTAGCTCAGAGTGAATCTTCCTCAGCAAAAAAAAAGAAAGAAAAGAAAAGGACAAATATTTCAAAAGAAGATATCACAAGAATGAGTACTAAGTTTGAAAACAATTACAAAGAGGGCCTTCTAGGTAAGGTGTGAGTAATAAAGTCATTAAAGTCTACAAACTTCCAACTTTACTGTTCTCACATGGACAATTCTCATTCACATATAAACCTTCTGGTATTTTTCTTTACAATTACATTTCACACTTTCACATCAGGAGCTTAAAATCTTACAGAGGAGGTATACACATATAAAAACCTTCCACTAAGTGCAATAAATGATAAAGGACATACACGTTCCTTCCTAGGGGAGGAAGACATTTCCTCTACCCACTCTGGGTCCTTCTGGCCAGACAATGAATTAAATTCTTGTGAGACAGAATAACAGGAGAAAATTAAACAAAGCTTTATAACATGTATTCATGGTACAGACCTAGAAAAACTGAGCAACTCGTGAAAGTGCTGAAAGCTCTCACTTTAAATACCATCCTCAGCTAAAGACAAAGGAGGGTGTTGGGGGTGAGAGGAGTCAGTTATGGGAGATCACCAGAAAGCACAGTAAACGAGAGTAAGGTTACTATGCAGATTTAAGTTCTTGCCTTCTGCATTGGTAAGAGTTTCTAGAGATAAGGTCATTCCCCCTTCTTCCTGGTACAGAGAGGGAGACACCTTTACAGATGGAGATCTCCTTTACGAATGTAAATGCCTCTTAACAAAGGGTAACTTCTACTTTTCAGAGTTTCTCTCATGTCTGCAGTTTTTAAAAGTAACCAGCCCAAAATAATCCTCATGCCAAGGAGACATATCTTGGGGTGGCCAATTCCAGTCCCCCACACAAACAATAAAGCAATGAGTGTTATGGAAGAAAGCTAAATGAATTCCAGCTGAGGTAATTATAACATCTATCATTAGGGTACATTTGGAGGTGGGCCTTGAAAGAAGGAATTTAATATTTTTTTATTGAGTTCATAACACTTTACATCAATATGAGATTTCAGTTGTACATTATTTCTTGACTGTCACCACATAAGTACTCCCCTTCACCCCCTGTGCCTACCCCCCAACCCCTACCCCTGGTAACCACTGAACTGTTTTCTTTGTCCCTGTGTTTATTCGTATTCCACATATGAGTGAAATCATCTGGTGTTTGTCTTTCTCAGTCTGGCTTATTTCTCTTAGCATAATTCCCTCCAGGTCCTCCCATGTTGTTGCAAATGGGATTAATTTGTCTTTTTTATGGCTGAGTAGTGTTCCATTGTATATATAAACCACATCTTCTTTATCCAATCATCATCAATGGGCACTTGGATTGTTTCCATGTCTTGGCTATTGTGAATAGTGCTGCAATGAACATAGGTGTTCATATGTTACTTTGTATTGTTGATTTCAAGTTGTTTGGGTAGATACCCACTAGTGGGATACCTGGGTCATATGGTAGTTCTATTTTTAGTTTTTTGAGGCATCTCCATGCTGTTTTCCATAGTGGCTGCACCAGTTTGCATTCTCACCAGCAGTGTATGAGGGTTCCCTTTGCTCCACACCCTCTCCAACATGTGTTATTTTTAGTCTTAGTGATTATAGCCATTTTAACAGGCGTAAGGTGGTATCTTAGTGTAGTTTTGACTTGCATTTCCCTGATGATTAGTGATGTTGAACATCTTTTCCTGTGTTTATTGGCCATATGTATATCTTCTTTGGAAAAATGTCTGTTCATATCCTCTGCCCATTTTTTGATCAGGCTGTTTGTTTTTTTATTGTTCAGTTGTGTGAATTCCTTATATATTATGGAAATTAACCCCTTGTCAGATATATGATCTGCAAATATTTTCTCCCAGTTGGTGGGTTGTCTCTTTGTTTTGATCCTAGTTTCTTTTGCCTTGCAGAAGCTCTTTAGTCTGATGAACTCCTGCTTGTTTATTTTTTCTTTTATGTCCCTTGTCTGAGAAGACATGACATTCAAAAAGATCCTTTTAAGTTCGATGTCCAAGAGTGTACTACCTATATTGTCTTCCAGGAGTTTTATGGTTTCACGACTTATCTTCAAGTCTTTGATCCATTTTGAGTTTATTTTTGTGTATGGCATGAGATAATGGTCTACCTTCATTCTTTTGCATGTCGCTGTCCTGTTTTCCCAACACCATTTATTCAAGAGACTACCTTTTCTCCATTGTTATGTTCTTGGTACTTTGTCAAAGCTTAGCTGTTGGTAGATATGCAGTTTTATTTCTGGGCTTTCAGTTCTGTTCCATTGATCTGTGTGCCTGTTTTTGTACCAGTACCATGTCATTTTGATCACTATGGCTTTCTAGTACATTTTGAAGTCAGGCATTGTGATGCCTCCAGCTTTGTTCTTTTTTCTCAGGATTGCCTTAGCAATTCAGAGTCTTGGGTTGCCCCATAAGAATTTTAGTATTCTTTGTTCTAAATCCGTGAAGAATGTCCTTGGGATTCTGATTGGGATTGCATTGAATCTGTAGATTGCTTTAGGTAGTATGGACATTTTAACTATGTTTATTTTTCCAGTCCATGTTCATGGAATATCTTTCCATCTCTTTATGTCATTATCACTTTCTTTCAGTAATGTCTTATAGTTTTCATTGTACAAGTCCTTCATGTCCTTGGTTAAATTTATTCCTAGGTACTTTATTCTTTTAGTTGCAATTGTAAATGGAATTGTACTCTTGAGTTCTCTTTCTGTAAGTTTGTTGTTGGAATATAGAAAAGCAACTGATTTTTGTAAGTTGATTTTGTATCCTGCAACTTTACTGTGGTTGTTAATTATTTCTATTGGTTTTCCGATGGATTCTTTGGGATTTTCTCTATATAAGATCATGTCGTCTGCAAACAGGAAGAGTTTCACTTCTTCACTTCATGCTTTCTTTTGTTTGCCGTTAGTTTGGAGTATCATCTTCCATCCCTTCACTCTGAGCCTGCATTTGTCATTGGAGCTGAGATGTGTTTCGTGGAGGCAGGATATTGTTGGGTCTTTTTCTTTAATCCATCTCGCCGCTCTGTGTCTTTTTATTGGAGAATTCAATCCACTTACATTTAGGGTGATTATTGATGTATGAGGGCTTAACGCTGTCATTTTATCACTCATTTTCTTATTTTCCAGCATTTACTCTCTTTCTGGTCCTGTGTGTTTTGGTCTACCCCTTAGATTATGTAGTTTTTTATGATGTGTTTCTTTGTTTTCTCCTTATTTATCATTGGTGTCTCTGTTCTGCTTTTTTGTTTAGTGGTTACCCTGAGGTTTGTATTCAGAATCTGATGTATAAGATAGCGATTTTCTGATGGTCTCCTATTTCCTTAGTTTAAACAGATTCAGTCCCTTTCCTCTTCCCCTCTAATTTGTTTTTCTCATATCATATTCCAACTTGTGTTGTGAGTTTGTGGTTAAAATGACATAATTATCTTTGTTTTTGGTGTTTTCCTTCCCTTTAGCTTAATGCTATACTTGAGTATTTGCTATCCTATTCTGATTCTGTCTACCTATTTATCTCCTTACTCTGTGTTTTGTGACCCCTTTCTCGCTTTTTTTTTTCAGGTATGAGTGCCTTCTTGAGGACTTCATGTAGGGAATGTCTGGTGGCTACAAAGTCCCTTAGCTTTTGTTTGTCTGGGAAAGTTTTTATTTCTCCCTCATATGTGAAGGATATTTTTGCTGTAACAAGTTTTCCTGGTTGAAGATTTTTGTCTTTTAGAGATGTGAATATGTCATTCCATTCTCTCCTAGCTTGTAAGGTATCTGCAGAGAAATCCGCTGAAAGCCTGATAGGGGTTCCTTTGTAGGTTATTTTCTTCTGCCTTGCTGCCCTTAGTATCCTTTCTTTGTCATTCATTTTTGCCAGTTTTACTACTATATGCCTTGCAGTAGGTCTTTTTACATTGACAAATCTAGGAGATCAAGAAGCCTCTTCCACACATATTTCCCTCTCTTTCCCTAGGTTTGGGACGTTCTCTGCTGCTATTTATTTGAATACGCTTTCTGCCCCATTATCCTTCTCTTCTCCTTCTTGAATACCTATAATTCTTATGTTGCATTTCCACAGTGAGTCGGATATTTCTTGGAGACTTTCCTCATTTCTTTTTAGTCTTAGTCCTCTCTCCTCCTCTGTCTGGAGCATTTCAACATGTCTCTCTTCGATTATGCTGATACTCTCCTTTATGACGTCCACTCAAGCATTCAGAGAATCTGTATTTTGTTTTATCTCTTCCATTGTGTCTTTCATCTCTAATATTTCTGATTGATTCTTCTTTATAGTTTCGATCTCTTTTGTGAAGTAGCTCCTGAACTCCTGGAATTGTTTTCTCTACATTCTCTTTTACCTCACTGAGTTTTTGATGATAGATATTTTGAATTCATTGTCATTTAAATTACATATTTCTCTGTCCTCAAGACTGAATTCTGGGTACTTGTCACTTTCTCTCTGGTCTGGAGATTTGATGTAGTGTCTGATATTGCTAAAGGAGGTGGGTCTGGTCTTACACATTCTGATATTATTTGGTTGCAGTTACTGCCTATTGCCACTGGGTGTGGGTCAAGAACTGCATATTCCGAGCCCTCTGCCTTGAGCTGAGATCCCACGCAGTGTAGCAGGTGCAGGGTGGGTGGGGGTAGAGGCACTTTCTCCTGATCACTCTCTGGGCTTTCTTGCCTACTCTGGCTATCTGGTCTCCTGGGGTGTTGGCTTGATGAGGTCACCCACTGCAAAAGCTTTCACCCCATTAGAGGTCTTCCCTCTAGGCTGCAAGGGCCCTAGGGAGTCCTTGATGTTCCTGTGAATGAGTGTCCCCTGCCCCATTCCTTCCCTCATGGAGCCTCCCATGATCGTGGATCTCAGTCTGTAGGGGAGGGAGCAAAGTTCTCTCTTATACCACTCCAGCTCCTCCAAGGGGGGCTCCAGCCTCTCTGCCTTTCATCACATGGCTGTGTGTCTCTCTAATGTTTCTGTGTTGTGTTAGGATGTCCTCTGTTGGAGTATGGATGCCCCTTTTCATTGTATGTTGGAGGGGAGAGAGTCCTGGGCAAGTTCACTCCACCATCATGCTGACTGGGAATACAGTTTTTAAGAAAAATTATAGATGTAGGGTGTAGTGCTTTTGTCTTCTAAACACCTTCTTCCAGTAACAGATCCAGCCTCTGGCCACAGAGGGGAGCAGGTGATCCAGCTTAGACCATCATAATACATATCTTCAGAATTTTTCAGACCTGTCAAACAAGACTGCTTATTTTGGTTTCTGGTCACAAACTGAAAGACGTAATTCCCAATATGCTTACAACCATATCCCCCACTGCATGGAGAACCTGGTCTCAGATATTAAAGTCCACAAAGAAAAGACAAGCAAAGAAGAGAGATAGAGTCCTGAGACAGTTAAATTCAGTCATCCTGAGGGCACATCCACCTTCAAACTCAGCATATCTAAAATGCAACTTATCTTCCTTTCCCTCTCCATATCTCTTGCCACCAGGTACCTACTGCTTTCCTATAATGAGCTTGACATTGCCCAATCTAATCATTCACCTAGAAACCTAGGAGTTCTTCAGGTTTCTTCTACCTTCCTCACCACCCAAACCCAGTCAATATCAAATCCAGACGATTTTGCCTGTTTTCTTTTGTGATACTTTCTTCTTATTTGTATCAACAAAAACATATTCACATTTTAATGGTTGAAGTAGTATGGCTATGTATATAACAAAAATTAACAAACCCCTACGTCATCTTTCCCCATCCTGATTTCTCCTCCCCATAGCACACATCTTCAAATAGTTTTTCTGTTTTTATTGATATCTGCTTCTATATTTTTAAATAAAATGCTCAACTGATGTTTCTTGATTTTTCACTTTTAGTTATGTAGCTATCAAACATGAGAATTTAGCTTTCGTACACTATACATACACCCACCTACTGCCATAATGTTATAATATGATTATATTCCCTTATTTGAAACAACTTTTTGGTTTCCCTTAGTTACCTTTTTTGAGGGAAACAGGGCTTATTTTCTATCTTCCTTTCAATTATTTAATTCCAAATTATGCCAGAGCTGTAAAACTTCTTACAATATCTTGATATTATTGATCTGGTAATCTACCAGTTTTGGTTTTGTTCATTTGTTTTGTCTTGTTTTATCTTTTTCTTGAAACTATTTCTCACAGAGATTTCTACCTTTCTACTTCGTTTTGGATTATTTGTTATCTATCCCCCTTCCTAGCTGTCAACCTGTGACCATCATCCAAGGCATTCTCTTTTGCTTATGCTGAGTTGGATCCCCTATTTCCCAGAATTCATTTACATTCTCCTTTTTTGGTTTACTTCCTTGTTACAATGGAGCAGGTTCTCTAATGGCTTCCTAAGAAATAGTTCATGGAATGTCATTCTTGAAATTAATGTCCACATCTGAAAATGCTTTTAATCTGCCCTGACATTTGCTTGATAGTTTAGTTAAGTATAGAATTCAAGGTTGGAAATCATTTCCCTTAAAATTTCAAAGTGTTACTTGATTGCCTTCCAGATTGAAGTTTTGCTCTTAAGAAGTCCAATATCACTCTGATTCCCAATCCTATAAGTGATGTGTTTTCACTTTTCTATCAAAATTTAGATTCTTCTATTTACCTGTAATGTAGTGAGAATTTACAGTGATATGCTTTAGTCTTATTCTATTCCTTTTTTTTTTTTCCTCTTTTTTTTCTAGGCATTTGTTTGCCCCTTTAAGTCCAAAAACTCATTCCTTCATTTCTGGAGATACTTTTGTATTTTTAAAAATAATTTCTTCCATCTTGGTTTTCTGTGTTCTCTCATTCCATATTTGCTATGATTTAGATATTAGACCTCTTAGACTTATCTGCTATTTTTTTTAACATTTGTCTTCCATTTTCTATGTCTTTGCCATTTTTATCTTCTTTCTGAGAAATTTTTTGCTAATTTATTTTCCAAAACAGCTAACAAATTTTTAAATTTCTGTTTTTTAAAAAGATACATGAGATCATTCATGTTCTCTGCATAGTCCTTTTCTATGGCATCTTGTCCTTAGTATGGTATTTTATTACTTACTTCTCCAGTGATTCTAATTATGGTTTTCTTTGTAGTTTTCTTTTCCTCCTTGCATTGTCTCTGTTTTCTCCAAATTTCATTTTTTGTGTGTATTTTGTTATTGTTGTTCTGCCTTTCATGTTAGCAGCCTTGCCTGTATGTCTGGTGAGCTTTGGCTCCATGTTTATATACAAAGATAAGTCACTAAACGTTGATTAGACACTCTGTGTTGGAATGGGGTTTGGAAAGGGCACTGTAGCATTTGTTTACTGGTGGCTAAAGATCTGGTTGAGACTTAAGTACTTTTGAGAATTTTCTCAAATGTTGACATCTTGGTCTTTTCTGTTTGGCTGACATGTTTCTCCAGAATGAAATTTTCCATCACTTCCTAGGTAATGTCTGGCTGTCAAAATTCAAGGAGCTGAGCAGAATAAGGTGCTGACTTTCACCTCCTCTCTATTTCCACTGCTGCACCTCACCCTGCCCTCAGCTCTGCCTGCTATCCTTGGTCCAAGGCCTGTCAATACATGTCTCCAGAGAGCAGACTTCTTCACCTGTTGAAGTGGTAGATGGAGAGTTAACTGGCTGTGCAGCATGGGCTTGGGATCTTGGAATCTAACTGCTATGCATACAGGCATTCCTCCTCTTTTCATCCCCATAGGCCCGTCTCCAGTAACTGGTGCCTCCAACCCTGGAGCACGTTAAGATTTTTTAAGCTCAAAGGATCTGTTTCCTTCTTACTGACTTCCCCCCAAGAAGGCTGAGAATACAGGTTTCTGCAGCCTATCAGTAGCTACCACCAGTCCATCTACTTTCCAAAGTAAAAGTGTTATTGCTATGGCTTGTATTATCTCTGTATCCTCCTGTCACCTTTGCTTCCATTTTTTCTTTCTCTCTTTCATTTTTACTATTACATTGTGTTTGAAGGAGGAATCTAACATAAGAGAATGTGTCTATTCAGTCATATTTAACCAGAAGTACCAAAATATTTTTTGAATCAGAAACTATACGCACTATTCCTACTATCAACACTCAACCCACGGTCTCCACAAAGTCTTCATCAACTTTCACATAGACTTGCAACAGCCTCCCAACTGGTATCCTTTCTAGTCTGTCATCCTTAAATCTACTTCCAACACACCACCAGTTCATCCATCCAAAATGCACGCAAATCTCTCAATGTCACTTCTGCTTAAACTTTTAGTAGCGCCTATGTTCTAGAGAAAATAGCCAACTCCTTAGTGTGGCTCACAGCCCTGAATGATTCTATCTCTCTAGCTTGGTTTTGCACTCCTTGCCACATAGTATACCTTAAGCTCCAGCAACATGGAACTGCTGTGCCCGACCATCAGGCACACACATACCATTCATGTGAAGGCCATGCTCTCCCCCACCTCCTTGCTGTCATACATACCTTTTTTCTCTACCTCCCCATTTACACAATATTTCTGCAAGTGAGATCTGCAGGAAGCTTTTGTTTTTTACTTCCCCTTCCCTCAAGGATTAGGAGCCCCAACTCTGTATTCTTATAGAAAGCACCTTATCCATACATACTTCATGTACTGGAATGAGCTTCTTATGCTTCTCTGACCACAGGAGAGGGACAGTAGCTTATTTATCTTGCCAGATTTTCTTATGGTGCAGAGCTCCTGGAAGTGACCATAGAAATACTCCAGCCACTTCTCTTCATTCTTCCCTTCCTCCTCCGCCTTCTCTAATCCTCAGAGTGATTTAACTAAGAGTTAAATCTGCACACTAAGTGTGGTCCAGAATGGGCTGTGTGTTGCAGAAGAGAGATTAAATTCCCAGACCTGCACCTTTCTCATGCTCCCACACCCAATACGGCTACTCCAACTCTGTCCAGACCTGCTGTTCTTGGTCCCAAAGCACCCGCATATCCTTAAGCTGTAGTGATGACATGCTTGGGGCTATCTGTGTGTGATTTTCCTTAGAAATGTAGATAAAGCTTTCATCATCACCATTACTACCGAAATGTGATTCTGTTCTTTCATAAACAGAAAGGGAATCACTAAAGAGATGGACTTAATTGTCCCCTAGTTGTTTCTCCCTTTGTTTTCTAAAATACTCAGAAATTACCAAAAACAGCGTATCTGGTTTTAGATATGTTTCCTCTTGTTCTGGACTCAAGAAGAGATAAAACCTTGTCAGAATTATCTGCTGTGTCTGGGAAAAGGGAAGTTAAGAGAACCAATCACACAGGCTATGAAAAAAAAAGGAGAGTGTGAACTTGGGGTTTATACTGGCAAGACCACCCAGCCCTCCATCACCTCCCTCTTGGACACATTCCCGGCCTGGACAATGGGAAGGTCAATGAGTCCTTTACATTAGAGGAACAATGTGCACTTTGCCATCAAGTTCTTGTACCTGCAGCTCATGTTACAAAGAACAAGTAAAACAGTTAAACCATGTGCATGATGGTTTAAAGGGATGTTGTGAGCAAACTTGGCAACCCAGCTACCATGTCAGTCTTTTTGTCTATGAGAAAATGATTTCAGAGTTCCAAACAGCAGACTTGAAAGTGAATATTTAGACCACAACTTGTTTGCGAACTCAAACTAGCCTACATTTCATTCCTGCTGCTAGTTGAAAAATCTTAGACTAAGATTACGAACGATTTTTCTTCCCTCAAAACCAGTAGACTTGGAATGTGTTTCAAAACTCTAGCTGAATTGAAAGAGCCTCTTCTAATACCGTTATGAATTTCTTCACATAAGAAAGTATTATGCTCAAAATTTGGCCACGTTTTAGAGACAAGTGATCTAATATTCTCAAAGGACAACACTCTCTAATCCCAAAGGGCAACTCGGGACATATTTGCAGAAGAGCTTTTCTCATGTGTGAGATTCTTGTGAAATCATTTCCCAATGTAGTAAAAGGTATCTACCTTATGTAGCGTGAGATGGGAGAGGCACAGTGCCAAACTCCCAAATAACAAATTTGAGTGGCTTTCTATAACACCTTAAACAATACCACCAAAGGTTTATGAGTCCTTCTTTTCTAAGATAGAATAAAAACTTTATCTTTTTACCCTAACTCCTTGCTGAGTTCGAAACTATGAATGAAAAACTTACTTCAGCTAACCCTCTCTTAACCACATAAGTAGATTATTTCTTCCAAGAGATCCCTCGTGACACCGACCCCACCTCTGAACTGTGTCCTGGTTCCTTCTCTCCCTCACTCTCACTCCCAAGGTAGCTTTTTTTAACTGCTGCTTCAAGGAGGTTCATTTCCTCTCTTGCTGCTCTGGAATCATTACTTTTTGTTTTCGCTCTAGGGGAACTGAAATCAACCGTCTTTTTAATTCTCAATTTGTTTGTTATTAAAAGAACTCCTGACATGTTAAGCACAATGCCTGACAGTTAGATATTGTTGGGGAGGGAAAAACAAATTTACAATTTCCATCCCCAAGATTTCCTCTCCTCTCAAGTTCTATCCCACGTTCTTCCGCTAGTTCTTCTACCACGCATGGACAAATGTGTTTCCCGACTCAGGATTCCTCTCCTCGTGTGCAAAGTAAGAGGGGGAAGGAGGGCTCTAAGTATCTGTCCTACTTCACTGTTCTGGAATTGTATACATTATTTGCCTTTTCAGTCTACTAGAGTAAGTTTATCATCATTTCTCATCCACCTATTATCCAATTTGGCAAAATAATTAAATAATTACAAAATGACTAAACTTATTAGGTTAAATGTATGCATACAATTAGATTTTTTTCCTTTCACACCACGTGGAAACTATGTCCAATTACAAAGTGCAACACACTTCTATGGTTATTAATTTCTTTCCCTTATTTCTGAGACACACACACGGACACACACACAAAATCTGCCCAAATGATTTTATTCAAACTAGCTTTCCCAACAGGTCAATCTGGCTTGTGTTGTTATCATCACCATTTTCATCGTGATAACTCTAGTGGAATAGTGGTTAACCTCAGGCATTATTTCATCAGTAGCCATCTCTATCAGCATTTTGCAAGAACTCTTACAGGCATTGTTTGTAGCAAACATCAAAAACCATTTGTCACTCTGCATTCTGTCTTTCACTTATTTACTAGAACTTCCCCTCTAGATTGAAAGTACTAAAGGGAACCTATAGCTGATTCATCTTTGTACATTCCTAAGCATAAAATACACAATTTTGGTATAGTAAGTATTCAGTACATATTGAATGAAAGAATAAATTAGTAAATGATTGAAAGGTTTATAGGATAATAACATAGATTCAGAAAATATCAAAGGAAAAGGAATCCCAAGATTCTGACAAACCTCACTGTTTTCCCAAAGAAAATGATACTTTATAACCCGACATCTTGATGGCTTGATCCATTTGTGCTACCATTCTGGAAACAAGCAACTAAGTAATTCAAATTTGGGTCCCTAAGTGCATCAAAACGATATGAAATGCTGACTTAGACTCACCTGTTGTAGCTTTATTTTCAGACCAATGTCTAAAAAAGGTCCTTCTCTGAAAACAATCAGGGTGGTGTATCTTTAAATTGAACCAAAGGCATTAAAGCTCTGTTCCACACTGTGAAAGTCTCACCTAGAAGCTATCCAGTGTAGGAAAAGAGTACAGGCTTTGGAATCAGATATGACTTAAATTCCTGTCCCTTCATTTACTAACAGCTTGATTTTGGCAGGTCACTTAATATCCCTGACCTTCTTTTTCTTACCTAGAAAACGGGAATCCTCATCATCATGACAGACACCATCTACATTACAGATGTGAAAAAAATCAAATAGGATTATGCATCTAAATAACCTAGCATAGTGCCTTGCACGGAATATACAATACATTCTTCCCCCATCTTGTAACTTTCATTTGAGCACATCTTAACTCTAAATGTACAGATACATGTTGTCTTAATTCTTTTTTCTATTCAGTGATCATAACTGATTGGGGACACCACATTGCACAATCCTAGGAGTTGTGCAAAACGGCAGCCTTGTACATGATGTTCCCGTCTCAGGCAATGAGCCATCACTTTCTGATCAGAATAATTACTTGGTGTAGCAACACTTAAGGCTGCAAATGATATAAAATAACTGGAGGAAGCATGGTGGTGACAATCCAATCTCTCAAACTGATCAAATCAGTGAGGAATCCTAAATCCACTTCTCTTTGCACCTTCCAAGCAAAGGAAATTATAGAAAGCGCAGGTGACCTGTTTCACAGAAATACACAGCAAATAAGAGTCTCTGCTTTTCAATGGGCAAAGTGTGGAGACAATGGAGAATAAGAGGAAAATTCAATCACTCTCGAGTGGTCAAAGTAAAAATTATTGCTGGGTTCACCATAGTCACATTAAAAACAGTCTGAAATTCAACAACTCCAGTCTGATGGGTCTTATCTTGTCTTTGATATATACTGTGTTAGTTAGTGTTCTCCAGAGAAACAGAACCAATACGAGAAACATGTATGAGAGAGACAGAGACAGAAAGAGACAGACACAGATACAGAGAGACAGAGAGAGATTTATTTCAAAGAGTTGGCCCATGTGATTGTGGGGGTTGGCAAGTTTGAAATTCATAAGGCAGGCTGGCAGCCTGGAAATTCGGGAAAGGGTTGATTTTGCATCCATAAGTGCAAATTCTGCAGGACAACAGGGTGGAAAATGTGTCAGGGTTTCTATGTCGCAGTCATCAGGCAGAATTCCTTCTTGTTTGAGGAACCTCAGTCTTTGTCCTTGAGGCTTCAACTATTGGATGAGGCCCATCCACATCATGGAGGGTAATCTGCTTTACTCAAAGTCAACTGATTTAAATGTTAATTACATCTAAAAGAATGCCTTCACAGTAACATCTAGACTTGTGTTTGACCAAAAGACTGGCACCATAGACTTGCCAAGTTGATACATCAAATTAACCACCACATAGCCCTTGCTTGACCAAACTGTTTGCTTTTCTAGCTATTCTAATCACATGGAATTTTCCAGAGTTTCCTCCAAATTTGCTCTGTATTTTTAATGTTTTCTTGAAATACAAAATAATCATTTTCTTAGTATAAGCATTAAATAGTTTGTAAATAAGGTAGTTCCTATTATCTGTTGTGTGTTATTTTACATTTATTACTTACCTTTCATTTTGTCATAGCTCATCCATCATATTTAGATTCTTCAAGATCAGTAATGGTTTTTAGTTTGGAATTCACAAAGTGAAAGCAAACACTCTGTTAATTCACACTCTCTGTATCTGCTTGATCTATTTCAATTTAAAGAGTTTCTTTATTGCTACATAAATGCTACCTGGCTTATAAAATAGTGAGCAACTTAAGGATTTTATTATTTTACTGATTGAAAGATTGTTCAGCTGACAGCTTAGCTGATCTCGTGTTCATGTGTGATTAGAGAATTTGATGGATGACTTTTGGTCCTCTACACTTTGGGTACAGATGTAATCAGTCCACTCTTGGCTGGCCTTGATGGGGCCTGTTCCTCCCCGGGGCACCAACCTCAAAGCTGCACAATGTTTGAAAAGCCTCTTACATCTCAGCAGCTGCATACCAGGAAGATGAGCCTGCTTGTTTCACTTACTATAGACACCATCTTGGCTGCCCTGCTTCAAAGCCTTCTGCAAGGACTCCTTACAACATTCTAACTGCCTTGACACCCTCAGAGGCCCAGTGTCAGTTCTCCAATCAGGAATTAACTGGGAATTCTCTAAGCCAACAGTTCTCAAAACATGGTCTAGCAGCATCAACATCACTTAGAAACTGTTAGGAATAAAAAATTCTTAGGCTCAGAGACTATGCCTAGGGCCCAGTAACCTATGTTTCAACAAGCTCTCCAGTGATTCCAATGCAAGCTAGAGTTCAAGAACCTGCTCTAAGCTAAAGACACCTTGAGTGTGAGTGACACTCACAGCTGCCTGTGCACTGACTTCCTTCTTGTCTGTGGGCTGGTCTCAGTTTTGTGGAAGACAACAGAGACTGGATGATTCCCGGTGGTTCTGCTATACATGGGAGCATGCATCAAGCTGTCCAGTTTCTTGAGGGCTTTCTCGTCTTTTCCTTTCTTTTCTTTTCTGTTGTTTGTTTGTAACTAGTTTCTTTTGTAGAGTGTTGTCATTAGAAGCTAGAGAAATTGGTTCAGTATGAAAAACAGTGCTTTTGCTGAAATGTGATCCTCTGCCCATTACTTTTACTCAGATTCTACCTAACACAATGTTTCCCCCAGCGTGAATCTCAAAGGAGCAATATTGGTCCTGGATATCCCTCCAGCTTGATGAGAATATGCCTTTGTCAGTACCGTGACATGGGAAACCTTAAATGTTCAGACAGACTTAGGTGCTGGTAAAGCCACCCCAAGGAATAAGAATAATTCACCTGCAATTGGATGCATCCATAGAGCACAGTTTAACTTTCCAGGAAGCATGTTACCGTCAGATTGTACACTCTTCAGAGGCAAGTGCACACATTTTACTTCTTAGTGAATCTTTGGTGGATAAATTAATTATGGAATTTACGGCTTAGGCCATATTGTTACCGAGTTTGGGAGAACTTTGAAACTTGTGAAGTTTATAACAATAAAACAACAATAGGCGCCACAATATGTTAACATTTTAAGGAACCAGCTAGTCAAACACCCTCATTTTACAGGAGAGGAAATTGAGAGCAGAAATTCACATCCAGTGGGCCTATGAAAGAAAAACAACCATGGAAAGCAGCAACAAAAAGTAAGCAGGACCATATGCAAGAAAGAAGTCCACATAAGAAATTGAAGATGGGGGGGTGGGAATGGGTGAAAGGGGTAAAGGGGCACATGTGTATGGTGATGGATGGAAACTAGGCTTTTGGTGGTGAACACAATGCAGTCTGTACAGAAGCTGAAATATAATGATATACACCTGAAATTTACATCATGCTATAAACCAATGTGACCTCAATAAAATAAACAATAATAATAATAATAAGTTGAAGATGAAATCTGGCCTCAAAGAGTGCCTGGAATGTGTTTCACCCACACGTGTGGATGGCTTTCTCTTGCCCTCCATTCAGGTCTCTGCTCTGAGGTCACCTGGCCAGAGCAGTTTCCCTGAGCCTTTGTCTGAGAACTTAAGACCACACCCATCTCATGTATCATGCTCTACGCCCAACTCCACTTTATTTTCTTTCATAACTCTTGTTGCTAACTGATTTTATGTATTTTATTAACTGCTTTTTGTCCATCTCCCCCTCTAGACTCTAAGTCCCATGAGAACAGCAGCAATTTATGTTTCATTCACTGCAGTATTCCCTCTGCTTTAGAATACAGGAGACATTCAATCAATATTTGTTAAATAAATGGAAAAGTAAAAAAGGAAGAAATGAATGTGAACCTTTGAGTCACAAATGAAACACATCATAAACTATTTAATTATTATAGACTTTCTATACCAGTAATTCTTAATTTGGAGAGAATCACAATCCCTTTGTGTATTTGATAAAAGTTAGGGACTGTTTTCTTAAGAAATAAATGTACACATGCACAAATAAATTCAGGGATTTAGAAACTAGGGGCCCCAGGTTAAGAAACCCTGCTTTATGTGCTTATAGATTTATTTTCGTAGAAATGGGCTTTTAAACTTAAATCAGAAATAGTCTCTGATACTTAAGAAAATTTTCTGGGGATAGGAACCATCCACTCTCCTTATTTCAAAACAGTGAAATAATGACAGGACATCTGTACCCCGTGTCAAGTCAGGAATCAAGTATGATTTCACAACACAAATATCAACACAATATCTAAAATGCTAACTGTGGCCTGCTGTCTGATGTGCTCATTCCTGAAGATGTACCCTCGAAAAGAAACAGTGGCAAACTGAAACTGGAGAGTTGAAAAGAGAATACATTATTTCTCAAGCACTTGTTATTTGCCTGGCACCTGCTAACTGCTCCACATCACCTCATCCTGATAAATCCGCTAGAAAGCTTGTCCCCAGAGGCCGGAAAAGTCAGACGCTGTGCCTTGTCCTCTCTGACTTAGAGGGCAATTATTGTATCATTTGAGCTATGTTCATTGCTTGGTAGAGCCATTTTAACTTTGAAAATTGTTCTTATATACATCATCTCGTGGTCTTTTAACCTCACAGCAACTCTCTAATAAAGGTAGTTTAGTCTGTAAAATTCCTATTTCTCAAGCAAGGGAATGGATCAGTTAATTAATTCATTATCAATCATTCTGCAAATATTTACTGAGCTCCTGCTCTTCTAGAAATTTCCCTCTTTCCTGTTACCAAACATATGTGTCATTATATATTAAGCGCTTCTGGTGTAATGATAAAAAAAAAATCCAAATCAGTAAACATGTTTGGTTTAATTGCTTGGTTAACTTACAAACATTTTGTATGAAAAAAAAACAAAGTATACAAAAGAGAAATTACAGATGTTCGTAACAATTGCTGATTCTATAGAATTCTTTGATTTCCGCAAACCAACAATAGAAGCTACTTGTTATTTTACTGTGGCAAGAATTAAGCTGCCGCTTATTAGTGGTTAGTTAGGCTGTGACTCACCTTCTATGACCTGGGTGTGGAGCTGCGGCATGTAGCAGGAGCTGACCCCTTCAAGATCATCTGGCTTGTCATCCTTACACAGCTGAGATGTGTACACATGTGAAGTGGATTTCACAAGACTGAATTTCTCGGGGTCAGGAGTCAGAGTTTGTTCATGTTCGTGTCTTCGCAAAAAGGAGACTCTGGTAAAAAACAAATGCTCACGATATATTGATTTTCTCAAGTGGTATCCAAACCTGGCTATTTCTATTATATGCAGTATGATGGGACACACAAAGGACAATTTCTCCATTTTATAGCAGTAGTTGCTGTGTGCTTTCTTCCCCCTTTCTAACAAAATTGGCGGGCCCACGCTTGTGCGCCAGTCCTTAACTTCAATATTGGAGTTCATCTGAGGTGGTATCTACAGCACCAACCACAATTATTTCCCGTTAAACTAAAATAATAATTTTTTAAAACTGTACATTGTTACTCTAATTTATTTTTAACCATGTCCAACATATATTATCTTGCTTCATCTTCCAACACGCCTCTGATTGGATGAGCGCATCATCCTGGTTCCCATGAGGTGGATGCTGAGAGGCAGGCAGGCCAAGTGACTTGACTGATCAAGTTGGGGCAAACCTGCAGCCAGATCGTGTTCTTTGAATCATATCAAACCATCTGCAAAGGTAACATGACAGCAATTTCACCAAAATACGAAGTTCCTCTGGCTGTACCATTAGGCTGGTGACAGTGAAGGGTATTACTCAACATATGGTAAGGGATCAGTATGTATAGGGTTGGATAAAAGAGTAAATGGATGAAGCCCAATTGGTCAAAATTGCATATTCAGTTCATACTATGGGAAAATATTTCTTTTTCATGCAGTTTATAGCAAAAGCAGTTGAAAGTCTGGGACTTAACTTCTTGACACGAAGGAACTCTCAATTCAATAATTCAGTTCATACTATATTAAGTTTTCTTTATTGTTCTGAATCTCTCTCTGTTAAACATCAGTAAGATAATGATTTCTGACCTTATTTTACCAAAATTTATGGGAAAATTTGCTTTGTATGCAGAATTATGTAGATACATATTCTAACATACACATGATCTTGGAAATTCAGTTTTCTTGATTTTGTCTTATCCTCTTAAATTCTCTGATATACACATTGTAAAGTTGAACAATGTGCCAAGAGATCAGAATCTACCTCCTTATTTTTCCATCTATTTATAATCCGTGATGCTAATATGATTATCAAATCAAATCAAGGCATTAAAAATAATTACAAAATACAAATTTCCCAGAATATGTTATTACCCTGCATCATGACCTTTGAAAATATTGGACCAATTATTTTACGTAACTATGAGTGAATTCATCCTTAATTACAAATGAGGTAATTCGTTATTCTGAAATGAGGCAGATAGTGAGTAATTTAATTTAAAAATAATCCTAATTGAATCAGAAGTATTTTTCCTTGAACTCAAAAACCATACTGCCAATTTCTAACGTGGGTTATGGAAATAATATCCATATACTCTGCTCTTTCATACAGACCTTCTTTTATGCGTTACGTCATCAAGATTTTAGCATAGCAGAAGTATAAAGAAATTAAATGTTCTTAGTATTCTGGAATTCAGTTTTCCAATAAAGGTATGGTCAAATAAATGCTTGAATAAATCTTCATTCTATTTCTACTTTTTCCTCCAGGAAGGAAGCTATACTTTGCCTTCTGCCTTTGGCTAGAGACAAGTGATTTTGTTTTTACTTTGTTTATATTTTCCATTTTATATCCTTTAGCTGATTACTTAGTAAATCATTTGCTTCTAGCCAATGATTTCTATATCTGAAATATGTGAGAAAAAAACGACAAATTTGACACCAGTCTTAACGTTTTGATTTTGTCTTCTTGAGGTACCATTAATGTCATATAGCAATAATATCAGTTTATATTTGGGTGGCATACTACATGGTATTTTCAAAATTTTTTATTAATCATCACAACAACCCTGAAAGTACCATTATTATTCTTATTTTATAGATAAAGAAGATGACGTTGAAGGACTTCTGTCTCTCTCTCTCCCCCCTTTTTTTTTTGCTGAGGTAGATCTGCCCTGAGCTAACATCCATGCCAATCTTCCTCTATTTTTCAGTATGTGGGCCACCAGCACAGTATGGCCGCTAACAGAGCAGTGTAGGTCTGCGCCTGGGAACCTGGGCTACTGAAGTAGCGCGTGCTGAACTTAACCGCTAGGCCACTGAGGCTGGCCTGAGGACTTCTCTTTTTGAGGGTTAAAAAGCTTCCCCTGGAATTGTTACATTTCCTAGTCTGAAATATTAAACTAATTTAGCAAATATCATAACATGTATTGATACATTGTAATTTCTACCATTGTAATTCTATTTCCAATCCCTATAATAAACCCTACTGTCTCATAGTCAAGCAACTTCATTTTAGGACGAGGTATTTGTTAGAAAAATAAACTTGATTAAAGGTTCTGCTTTCCTGGATTTTAGCAAATAGTCGAAGATGCTTCATAGATTTAGATGAATGGTCTCCAGCTCCTATTGGAAGTTCTAGAAGGAAAATAACTCACTCACTTTATTTTCAAAAGAGGAGCCTTTGGAAATATGCACTCTTTCCAATTTTTGGAAAGCTTCTGAATATCATACCTTTCCTTCTCCCAGCTAAAATGCAAATATAATAGGTAATAAATTTTACCTTCATGAATGAAAATATAAAGTAAAATTTTTTCATTATTTGCAGAACAATTGTTTATGAGAACCTATTCTCTTATCCAGAACATCAGGTTGTTTTGAAACTAATAGTCATAATTACACATGTCTCAGTATAGGTCCAATGAATAATGCTTGATTCATTTTGCTCCTTTATACTGTCATGCACGCATGGCAGACTTTAAATTGCGTGGATAAGTGAACAGTGCTGTGGTTCTACAGAACAATACATCTAGATTTAGCTGGAATACTTCATTATTACTGTTTTCTATAAGGCAGAATACATCATATATATTATCCTATACTTCTTGAGGCCCATTCTTATGAAGAAGGGGGGTTTTCATGACCTTGACCAAGGGATGACTTTGCCACGAGAAAAATAGGATGTTACTTTCAAATATGCTTTCAGAAACTTCAGTCAGGGTTCAGACAACCCTCCCTTAATTGTCCTCCACCCTACATCAGAAAGTTTCGTGACTTGACAGTAAACACGAAGTTATCTGGAAAAGATTTTCTTGTGTGCTCACATTGTTTTCTCTACAAATGTTAGAATTCCAGAGAGACAAATGTTGGACCCACATGTCCTTGGTTTCCATGTTCTCTGAATATGATTCCTTTTCAAAAGAAAAAAAGAAGTCGTATATTTGAACTCCAATGAACTTTAGACAGATTCTATAGCCATGTACCTGATTCCTCCAATTACACTTGCTGCTATTTATCTTGTTCCTTTGCTCTTTCTTCTTTGAGAGACTTCTAAACTGGTGAAGGCCCCAAGAAGCTATCTCCAGCCATCTTTTCCTCCCTGTCTGCAATCTTTCTCTGGAAGATGTCATGCTGTCCCATGGTTTCAAAACACCCTGTAGGGTGATGACTCTAAAATGTGTATGTAAAGCTTGGATCTCTCCCCTAAGCCCAGACTGCTCTCTCCTCCTTCAGCTTAGCACACTGATGACCAGCTCGGGCCCCTGAGCCAGGTTTCCTGTGGACTGATTCAGACTATGCCATTCGTCATGACCTTAGCCATCATAATAGTAGTCCCTACTGCCAGCTATAGATGAAAGAAGTAAGTTAGCTTTTGCACCTAAAAGGCTTAGAGCAGTGTCTGGCATGTAGTAGGTACTGAGAAATCATAGCTATCATTCTGACTTGTCTCCATTTGGATATCTAACAAGCATCTCATGCTTAACATGACAAAAGCAGGACAATTGGTTTCTACTCCCCCACACGCTCAGGTTTCCAGCCAGTATCCCAGGCCAAATACCCAGAAGCAATCTTTGATCTTCCTCCTTCCTTCAAATGAGCCATCCATCCACGCTTCAGTAAGCCCTGCCGCTTTGCCTACAAAAGTCTCCTGTGTTTTCCCTTTCCTTATCCTTGGCCAGAGACAATTGATGTTTGTCTCCCAGAACCCCAGTTCAAGTCATCATGGTTTCCCAGTATCCCAACCGGTCTCCTGCCTCCTCTCCTGCCCCTGCAGCCTATCCTCTGCACAGAGGGATCTTTCTAAGCACTAATCAGATCAAACCACTCTTCCTGCTTAAAACCTCCCAGCTGCTTCCCATTGTAACCAGCATGAAATTCCTACAAGGGTTTAGAAGCTCTGGTGTGTGCCCTGCTCCCTGACCTCTTTTCTCTCCATTCTCCCCTGTCTTTCACTATGCCACAGCGACTCTAGCCTGACCTCTGTCCTTTGAGCACACCAAGCTCCTTTCCATTCCAAAGGCTTTGCTCTTGCAGCTGGGGCTGCCTCCCCCCCCCGCCCCCCCCCCCCCCACCCCCCCCCGTCTGTGCAAGACTGTCTCCTCAGTCCTCGGGTTGCAGCCACCTCCGTGGGAGCCAGCTTCCCTAAGTATCTTGGCTAAAGCCGCCTTCCATCCTCTCACTAGGCCTCGGGCACTCGAAACCACACGGCCTTATTCTGTCTTCTTCCTCATGTTTATCTGAATATGACATAAACCTATGTGTTTTCAGTATTGTTAGTCAATCTCCCTTACTGGGACGTTAGCTCCGTGAGAAGAGATGCATTTCCGGTTCGGTTCATCACTGTTTTCCTAGTACTGGAACGAGGACCTGGCCCACAGAGAAGATACCCGGAAAATGTTTGTGTCTGACTAACTCTGGGCTTGCTAAGATCTTATAATTGAATTTCCTCCTTTAATGTAGAGCCTAATAAAATGAGTATGTTTGCAGATAGCTGATAAATTGACGTTAGGTAATGAAGGAGGAGGAGTCATTCTGAACCCTTTAGGAACTCACATATAGTTTGGGTTGCTGTGCATTTGTTTTGTATATTCTAAATAAAGCCATGTTTTAAATGGGGGATGAGAAGGTACGAAGGACTCTGTGACAAGTTGGAGCGCCATTTCCCAATGCAGCTCTGAATGCCCCCTTAGAGAAGTTTGAGTCTGAGAAAATTTTTATTCTGCATCTCAAAGAAAAACTTCTATAATATAGGTAAGGAAAAGATATTTTTACAAGAATTTTTCATGCATTTACTAATAAGACAGACAACAAAAAATCATTTTAAAAAGTTATATATGAAGTAGTAATAAGGGCTAGATGAAAAGTACTATTCTCTTTTTAAAAGAATTAAATTAGAGGTCAGCCCCACGGCATAGTGGTTAAGTTCAGCATTCTCTACTGTGGCCCAGGTTCACAGGTTCAGATCCCCAGGTGTGGACATACACCACTGGTCAGCCATGCTGTGGCGGTGACCCACATACAAAATGGAGGAAGACCGGCACAGATGTTATCTTAGGGTAATCTTCCTCAAGCAAAAAAAAGGGGAAGATTGGTAACAGGTGTTAGCTTAGGGTGAATCTTCCTCAGCAAAAAAAAAAAAAAAATTTCAGTTATTTATTTTACTTAAATAACTTTTTTTTAGATATCAAATCGCTTTTCTAGAATCACAGTGTGGTAGAAATTCCACAGAGGTGATTTAATCCATTCCTCTTCCTTCAGGGAGGATAAATAGAGATCTCATTTTTGTAAACTTCTGGACAGGAGATTCTAGAATCGCAAAATCACTGTTACCCATCCATTTCATTCAAGACTCAGTGTAGTTCAGAAAAAAATCATATTTAAATATATCGTTCCAAGTAAACTATCTTAATTCTCTAAAATATCGATTAACCTGTATTAATTGATGGGTTAATCATGTAATCTATAATTTACTTCTCCGAAAAAAGGCAAACCCAACAAGATGTAGCTTCTGGGGTTTGCTGTGTGTACTCTGACCCTCACGTGTACTTCTCGAAACTAGAGGGTGGGGAATGCAGCTCAGATGATTAGAAGCTGGAGGCACTGCAGGAACCATAGTCTTTAAAGAAAGATTGCATTGTGTTCGTTATGCTTTATTTGCTAAGGCAGGAAAATGTCCTAATGCACTTTACAACGATTTTCAACAGTGGTTGAAATAAACTTTTTCTTTTTAAAATGTAAAGCAGCATTAAGGAGAAAATGCAATTTATGTTCCATTTCCAAAATATTCTGGTCCATCAAGGTTTTACTGTGTGTGATTTAGAGGTCATTAAAAATACCGAAGCTAATTCATTGGTTTAATAAAATTTCGTTGTTGCTTTGCGAAGGCTGAAGTCACCCTAACAGGGTTGTAGTCTCCATCCTCAGAAGTTACACACATTGTCCTGTGGTCACATTCTCAATGTGTTATGTCAAGGAACGGCCTAGCAAAAAGGAATAAAGCACGGAAAGGATAACATGAAAGCCACTTAAAGTAAGGAGCAAGGCCTGACTTGATGCCAATATCAATATTGGCATCTTTTTGGTATGTGAAAATATTTGTGCTTCTGAAATCTTAGAAATTTCAAAAAGTAGGTTGTATTTTTAAACAGAAACCAGAACATCCTGAGTTTTAGTGTTTATATAAAGTTCTTTGGGGGGGGGTTGTTTTTTGATGTTTCTATCCACATCATTTCTAAGTTAGAACGTAGACATTTTAAATTTGAAGACATTGTATAGTGAACAGATTTCAGCTGTGTGACAAAATCAGGGATATTGATTTCTTTCCCCTTCTTGTCCGTCCATTGCAATAGCTGTTGTAACAAATCAATATGTACCCTCAGAACAAGAAGTTCTCAGTCTGGACGCTCTTTATTCTCAGTCTTCTTTGGAGTATTTCCTTTTACTGAACCAGACTTATCAAAATACTGCTAGGCTTAGAGTTTGTTCTTTATACACCTAGGCCATGACTTCATGACCTCAGATCTCTGAACAAGAAGAATTCTACAGACTGGAATTGCCACCTAAGAGAAAATCACATTGTCTCCTATCCATCATTATTTTCCACACACAAAGCAAAGAAAGTGTCTTTTTTGGCGACGGGGTTGAGGAAGATTGTCCCTGAGCCAACATCCATGCGAATCTTCCTCTATGTTGTATGTGGGACACCTCCACAACATGGCTTGATGAATGGTGTGTAGGTCCACTCCTGGGATCCAAACCCATGAACCCCCGGCCGCCAAAGCAGAACAGGTGAACTTAACCACTATGCCACTGGGCCGGCACAAAGAAAGTGTCGTTTTAATGAGGTAACTATCACTCACAAGGCCTGAGCTTAATTGTACAGAGAGGGATTTATTTTTGTGTTGCAATAAAAGTCATTTTTGTTAAAAATTATGCTTCAGAATTAGGGTCAACTCAGAGAAGTAAGTGCCACTGGGGTTATCTTCTGTTGCTTATAAATATAAATACTTTAAGCTAAAACTAAAGTATGCATGTACTTGTTAGGCCCTAAAATATGGGGCCCCAGAGGCATTGAACTTCCTGAGTATTCTGTAAGCCCCCCGTGTTACTGTGGGATCCACCATCACATTGATGGAGAGGAAGCTGCAAGAGAAAAACTAAGGTGGCCAATTTGGTACTTATAAAATAATACAAATTTCAAAAACAGTAAATTTAAAAGTTTGGGCTTATTTGCAAACATCAATCCACAGAATTTTCCAGCATAATCAATGTGAGAACCTGTTTACTAGGAAGCTGGTTTAATAGCAGCCAGGAAACAACCGAAACCTCCAGAGAAACCTGACTCAAGTGAGTCATAAATGAGTGAGCTAGCTTTGCTCCTACTGGCTCACAATCCTTGAGGCTTATTTTAAGCCTTTTGGGGCATATTCTTTGCTTTATCTTTTTTCCTTTTCATATCTATCCTTGATGTTTATTTTAACCTAATTTCAAGTGTGTAAACATTTTTTAGAGGGAGGAAACCCTACCCATGAGACTGACCTATTATGCTCATGACGCCGTCCTTGTGAGGAAAGTCATTTTAAATAGTTGTTTTCTGCCAGTTTTGCCACAGAGAGTCTGGAGAAAAGTTAAGCCAGCAAAGAAAACAAAAATAAAAAGGCGAGTTATGAGGAAAGACAGATTTATCTAATCCTAACCCGTGACTAGACAGTCACCTCGTCCCCTCTCCCCATGTGTTGTCGCACACCTGAGATCTGGGGCCTGGAAACATGATGCAAAAGTATCATGGCCACACAATAGGAAGGACCCTGTTGGCAAAGGAGGCATAGAGAAAGGTAGCTGGTGACAGGTTTGAATGTGTTGGCCTCAAAACTGTTATCTATATTTGTTTGCTCAGAGCTCACAGAATATGCGAGATTCCACTAAAAGAGGGTGGTGTGGAAAAAGAGGCCCAGAACCAACTCTATTTTAGCAAAGTAGAGCTTTGTGTTCAGTCAAAAGTTCACCAGTATTGATTTCAATATCTAATAATCAATACAAAAAGTACGTGTACATAGTCTGCTAAAACTCCACCTCAGTCAGATTTTTCTGGGTTCTTTTAATATCAGATGAGTCTACCAGCCAAAGTCAAAAATCAGGCTTGATTTTAAACATTAGATAATAAAGCAGTATTCCTTTCTCTGGTACTCCAAACAAAGCCAGGGCATCGAATGCGGACTTCACACACCTGTGTATGTATCCATCGATGAGAATTACCTACGACATGAAAGATAGTACACTGGCATAGGCAGGATAAAAAGAAAGAAACTGTGTTCATAGCTACAGTCCTGAAGGATCTTAGAGTTTAGTTGGAGAAATAAGACATGACCTTATAAATATACAGCAAGGATATGTTAAAGGATTTTTAAATAATAATATATATCGCGTAAATTCTACATTGGTAGTGGTAATATTACCTAATCATAAAACATATGAAGGGTAAAAAAAAATACCCAAAAGCCAGGCCACCCCAAAATTCAGTAGAAAAATCATTATCTCTGGAAGTGTCTTCTTTCCTCTAGGCCTCTCAAACTCTAGTTTTGATGGGAAGAGCCCAGATATGACTAGAACCGAGCATACCTAGGCTGAGGCGATGACAGATTGAACCAGTCTGGGGATGACTAGGATTCTATTTATCACACAGGCTGGAGCCACGGACAGTGATGTGTTTTTCTAGGACACAGCTCCAGCCTTGAGTAGCCCATCTAGTCAGTCCAATGATCTGTACCAAAATTATCATTTTGTGTTTGTGTCTTGACATGAAAAAGTTGAGAAGCTCTGTGAGACTGGCAAATAGTCACAACTCCAGAAAGTAACACTCAGCTGAGGAAAGTCTGAGGAGAGGAAGGAAAGAAGGTGTTGACTTATTTGTCTCCCCATCTAGGTTGTAATGAGCCACTTCAAGGCAAGAACCTGATTCTTCATCTTCTCTCCAGGGCTGACTTGTGTCTCACGTAATATTTGTTTAAAACTGAATTGGATGAATCAATGTCTGGATTGACAATTCAGTAAATAAATGTGTTAGCTTCCTCCCCTCCCACTCACTCTTCCGCTCTCTCTAATCCAGCTTCCTCTCTCCACCAGGTTTCCACATCTATCCTTGCTGATGTTTTCAGGGACTTCCTCAACTTCTGTGTTGTGAGATCAAATTACCACACTTTCCATCTCCTCTCATCATGATCTCAGCAACACTCCCACCTCCAGACTGCCCTTCCCATTTCAAAAATGTTGCTTCTTGGGGCCAGCCAGATGGCACAGTGGTTAAGTTCACATGCTCTGCTTTGGCAGTCCTGGGCTTCACGGGTTTGGATCCCGGGCACAGACCTACACACCACTCGTAAAGCCAAAATACAGGGAGATTGGCACAGATGTTAGCTCAGGAGCCATCTTCCTCAAGCAAAAAGAAGAGGATTGGCAACAGATGTTCCCTTAGGGCCAATCCTCCTCACAAAAAAAAAAAAAAAAGTCACTGCTTTCAGCTTTGATTTTTTTTTAAAGATTGGCACCTGAGCTAACATCTGTTGCCAATCTTCTTTTTTTTTTCTCTTCTCCTTCTGCTCCCCAAAGCCACCCAGTATATAATTATATTTTCCAGCTGTAGGTCCTTCTAGTTGTGCTATGTGGGACGCTGCCTCAACATGGCCTGATGAGTGGTGCAATGTCGGCACCCAGGATCCAAACCAGCAAAACCCTGGGCCGCCAAAGCAGAGCGCACAAACTTAACCCCTCAGCCACAGGGCTGGCCCCTCGTTCAGCTTCTAGGACATCACACTCTTCTGGTTTTTCTCTTTCTTCTCTGACTGGTCCTGGTCAGTTTGCTCTGCTGGCCCCTTCTTGACTTGGTTGATAATACTGGCCTCCAGGCCCAGGCCCACTTCCTCCCCAGGTCACAGTCTCACACTATGAGCCCTCATCTATGAGGCTTCCTGGAGCAGCAGCAGTGGCATCACCTGGAAACTTAAAGCAATTCTAGAGCCCCACTCTAGACCTACTGCATCCAAAAACTCTGGAAGCAGGCCCCAGCAGGTGATTCTGATGCACAATAGGTTTGGGAACCACTGATCTAGGTAATCGGAGATGGTCATGCTGGCAAGTCCCAGTTTTACCTTTTTGATTACTTAGTCATACCTGATTTGTCAGGCTCTTTTGGTGGGCCTAGTGGAGGAAAGACATTGGGGGCCAATGGTGCTTGTCCAACTTGATAAGGTGGCTTCAGGTAGGGTGGGGAAAATGGTAGGCGGCCTTTCAGTTGTGAATCGCAAGATTATGTACACAATTGTGTGTACTTTTATTGTGAGCCTCTGGGTTTTCTACTACATTACATCCCCAACTCTGAGTAGAGGTCAGCTGATACTCATTGAACCGTGGTTTAAGTGCAAGACTTCCTTAAATAAAAAGATAGACTCTTACTACCAAACATCACCTCTCAGTTTCTCTCTGGAATCATGAGTGAAATTTGCATGTGGATGTCTTTTTGTCTCTCTTACACCTCAAGTTCATTGAGACTAGGAATTGTACTTCATGATTTTTAATATCCTGTTGTTTGCCTTGCAATACTCAGTCTTTGGTGTATATTGAGTGAGTGGTTGATAGAGCCATTTTCTTTAATTTGGAATAAATATAAACCACTGCCAGCTTTAAAATATGCTGCAAGAAGACAATCTTTTCCTTTAGTGTCCAGTTTTCCCAGAGAATATTAATCTTGACCTTCATCCGTGATAGTGCCAGAAGTTCTTTTTCTATGAATTCTTAAATCTCTATAGCGTTTTCCAGAAAGCTCCAGCAGCTGTTTGTCTTCACATACAAGACCAATCATTTCCTGGGGATTGTTCACTGATCGTCGGCTTCATTTATGTCTCTCCCTTATGATCAGGGCTCTGAAGCCACCCATTCGTCAACCTCCTTTTATGTAGCAGAGGGACATTTATGGCCTTCTGAGATTTTTCTCTGCTCATGTATAAAATTATTGTCCCAGAATATGTGTAATTGTTTGAGAAGTGTTGTGGAAGTATTGTGCAATTTAGCATGACTATTGGAAGCAAGAAAAGAATTGTTTCTGTGTATCATGTTATCCCTTCTTGCCACACGTGCAATACTCCAGCAGTCTCCTCAAGGGACTGGCTTTGGTCTGGGAGCCAGAGGCTCGTTAGTCTCACTTCTACTTCTTTTCAAGGCTTTAAACAAACTATCTAAGCAAAAACCCAAGACAGATTAACTTCTGAGATTTCTCTTTCCTTGCTGCTTTTTTCCAGCTCTTTTATGAAATAATTGCCATAAGTTACAGGATTCTAAAAAAGAACATCTCTGTTTTGATCCTCACTCCCAGTACCTTTGTTACGTCTGTTTTCTACACAGTTCATTTATATGCCTGTGTAATTTCGAGAAACTCAAAACATTTTTTAGCATTTAGTGTTTAAACAAGTCAAACAATCGCTTGGATTACCTTATGGCAAATAATCTTTACACAGCATCACCAAAGTATTGTCAAAAGACTAATTGATACTCTAATAGTTGCCTTAAAAATATATACATATAAACAAACACACAAACAACATAATGCCTTTGAGATTTATCAAGGAAAACACAATTGTCACTGCATTTTGGTTGGTTTAAATTGCAAATGTTCAAGTTTAGTAAAGACTTATAAAAGTTTGATATGCAATAAGATTCTAATGTGAAAAAAATCTATTTTTCACTGCATAAGTAAAAGTACATGGTTTGAATTTGGTGTGGAAGCTAAGGGCTTGTGCAGATTAACACAGAAAAGAAAAAGGAAGTGTCTCCTATTGATAAAGTTAGAGCTTGTTTTAAAGTCTCTTTTAAGGAATTGCCCTGGTGAGGCGTCTCCTACGTGTTCCTCAATAAAAGGAGCTCCTAAAAATCTTCAGTTTGCTCTCGAGGGTGTTTCTGAGAGTCGCCTTGTTAGCACATTTGAGAGAGAATAGCAACAACAAAAGTTTAAAAAACAAGGCCAGATCTCTCTCTGATGCGACTCAAAAGGAAAAAAAAAAACCCAGTCTGATTTTTCAGACTCTATATTAGAAGTTCTCAAGTAACAGACTTGTCCTGACTATGCTCAATGGCCCCTGCTGACAGACTCTAATGAAGCCATGAAATCGATGCATCGAGACACATTAACTATCTCATATAACTCATAAGCCAGCTTGCCTCATCCATTCACACTAACACTGCACTAGTGTATCTTTCCATATTTTCAAAGTCTCTAAAATATATTTATAATCAGGAAAATATTTATTTTCAAAAGAAATAATACCACCAACTAGTGAAATGCTTATTTTATGCCTCATAGGATTACTGTGAGGATTAAATAATACACTGTATATAAAAATGCTCAATAACAGTAAGGTATTCATTGAGCCGCACTGCCTTGTCTCTGTGTATACGTCAACATGATATGAACACCACATGCCTGACTGTGTATGCTCACATCGCTCTTTGTTGAAAAGTCTAAGTTTCTTAATGGTAAAAATAAATTTTTGTTACACTGTGTATAGTTCGGATTGTGGGGAGCTCAATAAATATAAATTAATAAATGATGACCATCAACCCAAACAGAATGCTTAACTGTAAAGGAAGATGAAAGAGAATAATAATCAAAACAGAGGCCAGCTTTCTGCTTGTTTTCATTAGGTCTGCCGCCAAAGAAAATGCTCCTTAATTGTGGCAGAGGAAATTTGTGATTCTTCATATTAGGGGTGAATTCATGGCCTTGAACATGAAACAGTCTTTTAAAGGAACTTTTAAAAACTTAGTTCCCTAGGAAATAAGAGGAATTTTAGTTTAGCTATAGTTTTGAAATTTGTACAAAAAATAGTTGCAAGGTCCTCATTTAAACATATGGGTAAATATATCAGTTATTTATTGCTGCATAATGAATTACCCGAAAATTTAGTAACTTAAAATAACAATGAATATTTCTAATTTCACACAGTTTCTGTGGGTCAGAAAGTCAGGGGCAGCTTGGCTGGGTGGTTCTAACTTAGCATCTCTCGTGAGGTTGTTGTCAAGACTTCTGAGGGCGTGACGAGGACTGGAGGGTCTGTTTCCAATGTGGCTCATTCACGTGACTGTTGGCGGGAGGCCTCGGTTCCTTCCCATGTGAACCACGTAGGGTGACTTGAGTGTCCTCATGACATTGGAGCCAGCTTATGCCAATGCAAACCCTCCAAAAGAGTGAGCAAGGAGGCAGCTGCAATGCCTTTTATGACACAATGTCAGAAGTCACACAGTGTCACATTCTCTATTAGGGAGGCAAATCCTCTACTTTTTAAAGGAAGGAGTGTCAAAGAATGTGTGGACATATATTAAAACCATCACAGTAAACTCTATGGGTAATGGCACGTCTATGCAGTAAAGAAATATTACTTCCCAGAACTCATATGGTTTCAGTTTGGCCAAGTTTTTTGCTGACAGACATTCCAAGAGAAACTCATACATTTCAGCACAAACTAAGAATTATTTAAAGTTTGGAACTTTAAAGATAGGCTAACACTTTACAACAAAGAAAAACTGTGATCTAAAGTTTTTAACTAACTTTCTTGAGGCCACTACATCTAGACACATGGTTGTCTTTCAAAGTCAAAATAGTCAAGGGTATCCAACAGCAATGACCACCAGTTAAAACAGCCAGTAGATGATATCTCAAATGCTTTGATTAACAAACTAAGCATTTAATAAAAGCAATTTTGATTTATTTTTTATTTAGAATTTTTCTCATTATAAAAGAAATTTTACTATAGCGCTTGAAAAAAAATGCATGGTCAAAACTCCAATGTAAATAACACATTTGAATAGATATATTTTTCAGGCCCACTTCAATAAATCTTTAATTTTCTAGTACTCAAGTTTCCCAGAGTGGAGAATATGTGGAAAAGTACCATTTGTTAATGGAATTTTAACCCAAATACTGAATAAAAGAGTTGTGGGAATTAAAAATAGGCTTCCCAGAGAATGTAGCACATTTACCGAATCCCTATAAAAAACATTTCAAAGTAGGTCACCTCCCTCATCTGGGCCATGTGGGTTTGATGCGAATCGTTAACAGAAGAGCCTGCAAATAGCCAACTTTAAAAGTATGTAAGTTTCTTATAAAAAAATGATAGAAATATCAGAAAACCATCTAGTGTCCCTGAGAACTGGATGAACTACCCTCATCTCTCTGGGGTCATAGAACGGTTAACTTCCTATAGAAAAGACAGTGGCTAATTGGAAAGAGGAGACAACCTCATTACCGAGGGAGCATTCTCTTTGCTACCAAAATGCACCAAACTGCTTAGATCTCTTGCTCTGGAATCACTTTATTGTCTCTAGTTTCTTTACTGACTGTTTCCCTGTTTAGTACTTAAATTAATAATCCTTAATATTGTTAAAATGTATGACCCTTTCCTAGTACTAGATTTTGCATGTTAAGTAACTGGGATAATATCAGTTTTGTGGGTTTGGGATCCTGCTATATTGTAATCCCCAAAAGGGGAAAAAAATGACATTGTTTTCATATTTTTTTTGGTATAAATCCCAAGTATTTTCTTTTGTTAATTACAGAAAAATAGATAATTGGATAAAGTTGCACCCAATACAAAGATTACAGTGACCTCGAGGAGCCTAAATTCTCAAAGTAAAGAATTGATAGGGCAAGTTTTCAACCCATTTCCTGGATAGCAGAAGTCACAATGAGGCCAGATATTCCAAATGGAGACCAGGAAAAGGTTTAAGATGATAAAACAGCATCTTGTTGATTTTTAGAACTAGAAATCAGTAGACATAGTGCCAATTTGATTGTTTAAAACCCAAACTAACTTTTTGTCAACTCTAATAATAAAGTCACAGAATTAAACAATGGTCAGGGGAAGCTACTAGAAGGAGTGGGTTGGGGGAAAAAGAGAAGTGTGGAGAACATGACGTTTTGCAAGCATTCTTCGTCACTGGGAGAAAAATGGGATCTCGGTTATACTGCAGTTACTCTTTAGGGTCAGGCGTCTATACGTGCTTCCTACATTACTTTCACTTTTTTGGGGTGTTTTTTATTTTGCTGATGTGTTCATAATCATAAACAGTTTTATAAATGAAACAGCCACTAAATCAATTACTTTTGACCTTTCTGAAAGATACACTCATTATATGTATAATCGGCCCTTCAGCATCACTGCCGATTGATGAGAAAATCCAGATCTGTGAAAGCTCACTCCATTTGAAGTGCTCCTTGTCAGCGCCCAGCTCTGGAGTGAGCCTCACTCAGTTGTGTTTTTTTGGAGGAGAGACATTACACGAGGCTAAAGTGTACAGCATTCAATCTGTCTCGCGAAAGTGTATACACATTTTCTAGTGCGGTCATAAAATTTAAGTGATTTCTCCTTTCACTCTAATAAGTGTACTCTTAGCCAGCAATGTCTGATTGAGAAGAAAGAGGGGAAAGGGGCAGCCAGCTCAGACCTACAAGTAGAAAAAGAAAATGTGCCAGGGCTTCCTTTGTGTTAAAGTTCTCAGCTCCTTTAAAATTTGTGGCTCCCACCCATTAGGCATCTCAAGGATGATCGCTGTTCAATTACTCCTTTAAGCCCACATTCCAATTAGGTTTTTGTTTCCCAGTAATTAAAAACAATACCAATATCACTGGTTTCTAATTTCCCTTTTTTTCCTATTGTTATCTACATACTTACAGAAAAAGGAATGTGCCAGTCCAAGAGAAGCTGTGTAGTATAGAAGTTAAGAACGTGGACTTAATCTGGGTTAAAATCCCGGGTTCAATTCTTGGTTTGACCATTCATAAATTCTGAGACCTTGGGCAAGTAAGTTACCTGATATCTATGGGACTTGGTTTCCTCATATATAAAATAGAATAGTGACAGGACCCCCTTCTTAGGGTAGTTATTAATATTATATCAGTTAATATGTGCCAAGTGCTTAGAAAAGTGCCTAGCATAGAGTAAGCACTCGGTAAGTGTCACCTCTTACTAAGTGTTGCCTATTTCCCATGTCATTGAAGCATTCTACCATTACTTTATCTAGTTATTCACAAAATGCTGACCCCTCCTGCTTACTACTATAACTTGACTCTCTCTCCACCACAGCTTATCTCTCTGACTTTCCTTTCTCAACCCTCTTTCCATTCCCCTCAACTTCTCCCAGCTCTTGTAAATGCAGGCATTTTAATGGTCCTGATTCATGTCTCCCCTTTTTTCTGTACTCTCTTTCCCTGTTTGACCCCTCCCAGCATCTTTAATCCAAGTCCTCCCCACTCCGCCATATTCCTCCCGCCACTATACACAGCCCAGGATAGATGTGAGCATTAGCTCCTTAGTGACATTGGTCAAAAGAGTGCTGAACACTGTCATTTCATCCTTGTCTTTTCCCCTAGAACTCTAAATCATTGCCTTTTCTCTTTATCTCCTATCTTCTACTCAGCCTTTGATAAATATTTTTTGATAATATATTTTGCAAAATATTTAGTTAACGATGGAGTCAAAATTTTATCTAACTTCTAAAGCCGTATGTAAATTTCAGTTGACCATGCCATGTCTACAAAGCCTTTACTTTTGTGGCTAATGTGCACATATATTTATCGAATTTTCTATAGAAAATTAGTATTGAAGCAATTCAATCTGGACACTCATGTTTTCATACTTGCTAGTTAATTTTCCTTCCATCTATGTTTACAAACAAAAATGTGGCTAATTGCCAATACTATTACGTAATATTCCATATACTCAATGATTCTAATCTTTTTTCCTTTAGCATAAGTTGGAAATGTGTCAGTACCACAAATTTCATCTCACAGAAGGCTCAGAATTCACTAACTCATTTTGAAATGCAATTTTCTGGGAGTTAAGATAGGTTTAAAGGTACACCAGTGCTTCTTAAGACATTTCCACTTATTACAATCTATGCCCTACATAACCTCCCACACAGAGAGAGGGAGGCAGGAAGAGCAATGGGATTTCCACGCACACTCAAAGAAGGAGTAGAGGTGTACCAATCACTGCTCCAATAGAAAGAGAAGGCACACTTAAAATAGGATTATATGGGAAAGGATTAGTTACAAAGGGACTATTTACAAAGGTGCAGGGTAGGAGAAACACAAGGGTCAGTGCAGCAACCAGGGCGGCTTACTTACAGCTGAGCTGTGTTCACTCCAAGGTCCCAAAGAGAAAGAAGCAGTTAACAGAACTCAGAGGGAAAGAGTCAGCTGCCTTGAGAAGAGCAATGGCCTTGGGTGAAAGGGCATAACCAGTTCAAGGCAACTATGCCAGGTAGGATCAAGGGGAATAAACACTCCTTTCCCCTTTAAAGGGGTTCTGGAACCAATTTCCAACGTGGAGCAGGGTTTCCTCCATACCACCAAGCAATTCTCTGGACACCAGCTGGGTGTCCTACAATTCAACTCACTTCTGACACTCTCTACCTGGAGAGAGTGTCAGATCCCACATGTTAAGGGCTCACTCACACAAGACTGCCTCCTCCCTTCCCCTCCCATGCCAGTTGCAAACCCAGGTTATTACCTATGCTTCTGACCAATAGGATATAGATCAGAGGTTCCAATGACCCCCTCCTTGGGTTAGATTAATTTGCTAGAGAGGCTCACAGCACTCTAGCTGTGAAACATTTTACTCACTAGATTACCAATTTATTATACAAGGAAATAACTCAGGAACAACCAGGTAGAAGAGATGCATAGGGCATGGAAAATGTGCAGAGCTTCCTTGCCTTCTCCAAGCACATCGCTCTCCCCAAATCTGCACATGTTCACCAGTCTAGAAGCTCTCTGAACCCCCTCCTTTTGGGTTTTTATGGAGCTTCATTACATAGGCATGATTGATTAAACCATTGGCCATTAGTGATTGAACTCAATCTCCAGCCCCTTCCACTCCCAGGAGGCTGGGGGGTGGGACTGAAATTTCCAATCCTCTAATCATATGGTTAGTTTCCCCGGAAACCAGCCTCTGTCCTTAGCTGAGATCCAAAAGTCACCTCATTAGCATAACAAAAGACTCCTTTATCACTCTCATAACTTAGGAAATTCCAAGGGTTTTAAGAGCTCTGTGCCAGAAATGGGATGGAAAATCAAATATATATTTCTTATTATAAATCACAATATCACACCCTTATATCCCCTACTGGGGCTTCCCAAAGGCTCAACCTACCTGGAAGCCAGGGGGTATGGGATGCTGTTGATGGAATCTATGTAAAGTGTTCCCATACAAATTAAGTTCCAAACTGGGACACTTTTGAGAGTTAAAGGAGGTGTTAAAATTAACTGTAATTACTGCAAACAAAGAAATATAACCGATGTAGATTTTTATACCATACAGTAAATGATGAAACCAATGTAGCAAGAAAGCCCCTACTACACTATATACTCTATGGCAAAACTGCTCCACCTCGGTTTCCCCCATGTATTTCACGTATGCATATTTCACACGCACCTCACCCACATTTTCCTCCTACCCCGTCAGACTGCATATCCTGCAGGCTGCGACTGACACCAGAGCACAAGTGTCTGGTGCACCAAGTGACTGGTAGGGCAGCAGCATCACACACTCCCATCATCACCTGAAATCAGGAATTAGCTCTCCCTAGCCACTCGTGTCATCATGCACTTTGTTAAACCAGTGAGCAACCTGCGTGTTCTTGAAAGGGAGGTGCTTGTTAGATTATACCTGGAAAGGGTTGGGAAAGAGGCTGTTTATCACTAGTCATCTTTCAAATGTAACCATATAGTAAAGTCAGAACTTTGCTCTCTGCACATGCTTCTCCCACAATGCTAGACAAGACTACAGAAGCTGGAAAGGCAAACCCACCTGACATATTAATACAACTATTGATAATTTCATGTCATCAAAAAGTGAACATTCCAGCACTAAACATACTCTTACCATACAATCTGGCAATCACACTCCTTGGTATGCCTAAAGGAGCTAGAAACGTACGTCCACACCAAAACCTGCACACAGATGTTTTTGGCAGCTTTATTCATAATTGCCAAGACTAGAAGCAACCAAGATGCCCTTCAGTAGGTGAATGGATAAATGAACTATGATACATCCAGACCATGGAATATTATTCAGCACTAAAAAGAAAGAGCTAGGGGCCAGCCCAGTGGCATAGTGGTTAAATTTGAGCACTCTGCTTCAGCAGCCTGGGGTTTGCAGGTTCAGATCACGGGCACAGACCTACACACCACTCAACCAGCCATACTGTGGCAGCGGCCCACATGCCAAATAGACAGAGACTGGCACAGCTGTTAGCTCAGGAATAATCTTCCTCAAGCAAAAAGAGGAAGATTGGCAACAGATGTTAGCTCAGGGCCCTTCTTCCTCACCAAAAAAAAAAAAGAAAGAGCTATCAAGCCACAAAAAGACATGGAGACACCTTAAATGTATATTACTAAGTGAAAGAAGTCAATCTTAAAAGGCTACATACAGTATGATTTCAACTATATGAGATTCTGGAAAAGACAAAACTGTGGAGACGGTAAAAAGATTAGTGGTTGCCAAAGGTTAGGGCAGAGGCAGGGACGAATTGGTAGAGGAACATAGAGGATTTTTAGGGCAGTGAAACTGTTCTGTATGAAACTATAATCCTGGATACATGTGGCTATACATTTATCCAAACCTATAGAATATATAACATCTGAGTGAACCCTGATGTAAACTATGGACTTTGGGTCATATGATGTGTTAATATAGGTTCATCAGTCATAACAAATGTACATTCTGGTGGAGGATGCTGATAATGGGGGAGACTATGCATGTGTACGGCCGGAGGGTATACAGGAAATCTCTGTACCTTCCTCTCAATTTTCTGTGAACCTAAAACTACTCCAAAAATTAAAAGGCTGCCTTTTGAAAAGTGAACATTCTGAGAAAAATGCTATACTGACCAGGAGGCTCATGTCAACTAGGATTATCCCAAGCAAACCAGAGCATATGGCCCATTCAGATCAGCTTTCCTGCACAGATGACAAGGTAGAAAGGAACTGTGGAGGGGAAATGGAAACTAACCAGCAACGGAAGGCATTCAAGTTCCTGGTGTGGTAAACGAAACTGAGTTGGGCTCCATGACCTTGGGATTTGGGGAGAAAGGCCCTAGAATATTTATCCTGTTATCAAGAGCAGACAATTGAAAAGCCCCAGCATCAAGTTCCTCTTCATGTAGACACCTCACATTTTATGGATCGATTCAGGCATGTACCTCAGAAATGGTAAGAGACATCTCTTCTGCCTAGGTATTCATCTTCGAAGAACAGAATATTTTTAAATATCTCCATGATCCTACAGTTCACAGCTTCAAAGCATCAAACATTTGGTTACTATCTATTAGTATCCTCATTTCAAAAAGCCCTTATGCTTTTTTTTTTTTATCAGTTTCTATCAGTCCTTAGCCACTCCAAATTTCTTCCTTAGTTCCCAATCACATATGGTGGGTTCTGTGCACTCTTGGGTCCGAAAGGATAAGCTTCATTAGAGCTGTGGAATATTAGAAAACTTTTACTTTCAGGCACAGTAGAACCTGTATTTTAGCTGAGCCTGGTATCACAGTGTAAATAAGGCATTGTGGTTTACAGCACACATAAGATGAATATTTCAAATCAAATTTGTTAGTGGGTCCCACTACAGTGAATGTCTATCTCCCCGTAACACAAATGTTTCTGGGCCCCAGCCAAGAGCCCACTTACATGAAGTAATATTTGATAAGAGTAAATTCCGATTCAGTGAACAGGGTTATAGTTTGTCATAAAGAGATTTATGTATATCATTTAAGTAGTTTCAATCTGTACTGTTTTTGCAATTCTGACTTGATGGTATATGTTTTGAGATTCTACCAGAAGCCTCACTCCAACTCTTAAGTTGGAAGTTATGAAACTGTGATAATATTAGTAAATTTGGGGTAATAGAGATGAACATGCAGGCATTGAATTATTGATATGAACCTAAGCTTATATTTGAATATAATTGGTAATAATTAACCTAGTCAAGGAGGGTATGAGTGAAATACTTTCTCTCTCAGCCTTCTAAGACGCTAAGTGAAAATATACAAAACAAAGAAATTCGTAATGCAAGTTATTTTGTTTATGAGCTAGATAGTATATGCAATTCTATGTTAAACCATTAACAAATGCTTTGCCTCTGTACTTTTATCCAAGGCTTTTGGCCAGTATTATATATATATATATATAATATCCCCAATTATATGCATATATCTCTGTAGTGACACTTGTTTAAACCTAAGGGGGCAAAGAATTGTCCCACCTAGCAACAGTCAACGACAGGCTCCAAACTAATGGTGAGGGTTGAGCATGGTAGCCTCCAAACTAGGCTTTATAAGACTGAAAGGAAACAGTTGACATGAAACTAAGAAAACTTGTTTTCAGAATAACACAGAAAATAATTACAAATAGTTAAAAGTAAATAAAAGAGAGGGCTGGCCCCATGGCATAGCGGTTAAGTTTGACACGTTCCACCTCAGCGGCCCAGGTTCGCAGGTTCAGATCTCAGGCACAGACCTACACCGTTCACCAGCCGTGCCGTGGCAGCAACCCACGTACAACGTAGTGGAAGACTGTCACAGATGTTAGCTCAGGGCTAATCTTCCTCAGCAAAAATAAGCAAATAAATAAATAAAAGAGGAATGAACATGAGGAAACAAGTTAATCTGACAGAAGGAAGAGGAAGAGGCAGAGACAGACAACCTATGTTTCTTTGCATTATCTTGGAATAGATATATAGTTACTTTTTTATATTATACTAACTAATCCAACAATAGGAATAGTTTACACTTAGGGAGCTATGGGACAAGTACTGTGATAATCCCCCTCCATGCAGCATTTCATTTAATCCCCACAAATAGCCCTGAGATGTAAATATTATTTCTATCCTTTTTTAATAGATGAGGCAGCTGAGCTCAGAGAGTTCTGGAAACTTGCTAAAGGTCACAGAGCTTATTAGCGGCAGCAAGAAATATATTACTTGTTCATGTCCACCTCTAATTTTCTGCTTCAGTCTTCAGGCTTGAATTCATAAAGAGATTAGTTATTTTGACAGCATATCTTCTATTTCTTCTAGTGGAACCACGGCACTTAGTAAAAGACTGTGCATGTAGTGGATACTTAACATGTGTCTGTTGACTGATTAATTAGAACTGGGCCCAAGAGGACGAGGATCTCAGGGCATTTGCTCACGGCCAAGCATCCCAGGAAGAGGGAAAATCATCATTAACGCATTTTAAGGAAAACAGTGGTATAGTAACAACTTCAGCGGGGACAATTGCCTTTGTGATGCTCTTCAGATACGGGGAGAAAGAGGGTTACGCACCAGCAAAAAACCATGACTCAGGCTAGAAGAATGAGGGCATGGACACAATGACAAAAGCCGTTATGAGGGATACGAGGAAGAATGAAATGGCATAAGTTTAACATCAAAGGGCAGAGGAATTGCTGGTTAACATCATCCGAGAAGAAGAATAAACAGCCATTCTAAGTCAATTGCTGTCTGAATAAGTCACCTGTCTTGGGTGTCAGCTTGAGTGAAATTAAGTCTGCCACATGTCTGTGGTGCTCCTTAATTGTGAACTTTCGTAAACCAGACTTTAAAAAAATCCGACCTCCCTTGAATAATCAGTCAGTATTTCTGAATGGCTACCATATGTAAATCACCACACCAAACAATAAAAGAATACTTTTGAAGAACTAGCAGTTTTAAGGGGATATATCTATATTAACAAGTGTCCAAAAAGGAAGAAATAATGCAATTTTTCTAGTGAAATTTATGAACATATTCAGTTACTTCAGCAACAATTCTTTTTCCATTATTACAAAGTTGACCATAAAATCAAAAAAATGTTTTAAAATGTATTACTCACATATTTATGAAAATAGAGCAACTTATGGCAAAAGATATAAATAAAGGAGAATGAATAAAATTTCAAAGTTATGTAAAGGGTAAAATGATATTATGGTTGCTCCAATTAAACATTGCATTTAGCACTGAACTTTCATAATAACAGATTTGGAGAGGGAAACATGACTTGTCAAATTCTGAAAGGAATTTATAACATGGAAATGTGTTGAAAGGATATTGAATTCTGTCGCGAATCATATGTTCAACAGTGGATTTATTGGAGATATAGAAACATTATAATTAAGAACTTCAATAAATGCTGAGAAGAGTTAAGTCAATGTAGGTCAGTCGTGAATTTTTCTGTTTATCTAGCTTGCTAAAGAAAGAATTTTTTAAAATTCAGAACAATAATTACCTTTTCTCTTATATTTCCAAATAAAAATGACCTTGACCAGAGTTTTGTCAAGAGCTAGACAGCCTTAAATTCAACATTTAGCTCTCTGAAGTAAGCATGGAGTGAGATATTCTGTAGATTGTTGAAGAGAGAGATATCAGCTTTAAACACAGTAAATGCCGGTGTTTTGAAAAAGAGAAAAACAGATGTTAAAGGTGAGAAGCCCACCTTATATTCTTATTTATTAGAGAATAATCCCATCTCTACTCAAAGGTGGACCACAGATGCGCCTCTGATCAACACCAAAACATTTCTTAAGAATAAATTTCATCTTTATTCAAATGCTTAGCCACCATTTTGAGCTGAGACCCCAAATTTCTACATCATAGAATATAGACGAAACCATCATTTCGCTCTGCAAGCCTGTACAGATAGTTGTTACAGTCAGCAATCTTGGCAAAAAAAAGTTCCTCAGTATGGCTGACAGCTTCTGTCTCAAATAAGACCTGCCAAATTCTTCTTGGAACAAAGGATATACAACATGAATTAGATTTCTCAGATAATTATCTCCATATTTATTTCACTTTGGTTGTATGTATGTGTACCTTGAAGACAGTCCTCATATCAGCACACTATCTCTTTCTCTGAATTTCCATTATCTTCCATTGTAAGGTCGAGAAACCAAGTTACATTGGAATCATGAACACTAAGATGGATAAAGCCTTGTTGACCTTTCAGCTTCACCAGCCTTGTGAATGATGGTATTAGTAGACAATGCTTTAAGACCCAGACTCCAGTCTTATCCCCATTTGGCCAACTAAAGCCTTATAACATTGGGCAAGTCACTTAATCTCTCTGGATCTCAACAACCTCATAGACAAAAGGACAAAGAGCGAGCTAGAAGAGTGTTTCCCAAAGCATGGTTACATAGATTACTGGTGTACATCAGCTGATACAGAGACACACATTTTAAATTTCTGTAATTATTTATTTTAATCAGTGTTATGAATAACATAAAAAAAGCAGACTTGTAAATTCATGCCTTTTATTTTTATTATTTAAAACAAATTAAGTAATATTTGATATGTAAAAAATTGTTAAATAATCTATAAGTGATACATATACGTAGAAAATAGTAAAGATGGTATTCGAAATACTGTAGTTTGGGAAACACGATTTAATGATGTCTAAGTTCCTACCACCAAGAAGAGCCTGTATTTCCAATGAAAGAACTATGGCTGTCAAAGCTGGAGAAACACTTTGTAAACCAAAATAGATAATATCAGATTGCCAATCAGACACAGCTTTTCAATGAAGTTCTTTGTTCAAATGAAGGCAAACAGAAATCATTGACGGGACAATATCACAGACTGGAGTGATTTCAAAGAGCCTTTAAATAAAGAAATGGAAACAAACCCATTTTTCCAGTGTATCTTCTTTTCTTTCATGTCTTCCCAAAAAATGTGACTCCTCTAACTCTTCCTGTTGCCCATTGTGATCACAATGGGCTCTTGTGCCCTCATCTAAGTCAGAGGCTGTTCCATCACTGAGGGATGTTTTCCTGCAACTTCTAAGGACACAATTACCCATTTTGAAATTTCTCTGTAAAATATTTTTGTGGAAACAAAAGTGAATATTTTCAAAGGAATGGAATAAATTACTCTACCACTGATTCTTGCCATTTTAAAAAAGGCAAATGGAGGAAATCCTTATAGGACAAAACAACATTCCATACACTTGTGTGTGAACATCTCTGATATTTGAAAACATACAAAACAAAAAGTACAAAATAAATGGTAGTACTTTGTTGTTTACAGCAGGACAAAAAAAATCCCTTCATGGCATCTGTGAATAGAATCTTCCAGTCTGTCATAGCTGTCCATTTTTTGAAGAGGTTGACTTTCAAATAGTCTTCTTAATGGTAGTATTCTATGGTCCCAATTCCAAAAAAAAAAAAAGAAGGAAAGAATTTATATAATTGAGGGACATGGCATATTATTACCAATAACATCCTAAAAAGAAAAATCATACTCCATTTTCACTTAAAATCATCGAGAAGAAATTGAATCAATTCAATTGTCATTGTCCTAAAATGGATTCAGATATGCTAACTACTGGTTATGTTACTATTTATGTTAGCAGCTTCTGTGTAGTTGGTATGAGTTCCTAAAAGGTGTCCAGTGGATGTCCTCCTGCAAGTGCAGAAAACCATCCTAGCAGCAGACTGAAAGCATCAACATATGTCTACAACATTTCCGCGAGACATGTCTAAATCGGCATTTCCTCAACAATATTTCACATCCAAAAATACAAACAGACACACACACACAGTCTAAGTTCCCACACACAGCTTTAAAAGACCTCATTAAGAGAAAGCAAATTGTTTCCTCCCTTTTTACTAAAAAGCTTTCTCTTTAATGGTTTTTTTAAAAAATTCAATTGTAAAACACCTTAACAGATCAACTTCAGTGAAAATTTTTACGTGTCAGTACAGGCATTGAAAAGGTTGTTATTCTATCATCTGAATATCACAGGGAAGAATAACAAAAGACTATGAACGATTTCTTTCTCTCATTTGGAAGTTATTAGTAGACCTCCCTTCGTTCCATTGAGAAATGAGAGAAAATATGAAGTTACAGCGAACCCATATGGCCAGCAGGAAAATCCTATTTAATTGCTTTATTGCCAGAAATGTTAAATCACTTCCTGAGGATACAGTTCAAATGAAACATATGGCAGCTATTAACAAAAACCCCTAATGAATTCAAAAATATGCTTTTTATGGGAGCTTTCTCATAAGCAAGTCATACATGTTATTTAAACTCTATATACAAATGTGCATTTGGTACTTTAATTCCACAAACGTTTGATGAACACCTACTCTGTACCAGACTCTACAGCCAGCGTGCATGGAATAATTTTTTTCCAAGCCCAGGAACAGATTTAATACTACGGATCCTCAGGACATGGACCCAAATCTAGCCATTCCTCTTCTCAGAAGTCAAGGGCAAGAAGAATCTCCTGACTAATGCCTCCTTCCCAAGGGTTCGGTGCCCAGGAAAGCTATTCCATTTGTACCCGGGTAGCCCTAATTATCTCCTATCTTCCTACTCCTTTTAGCGTCACACAAGCAATGGTGCTATTCTGTGCCATTTAGTATCTGGTGCATGGAACCACTCTGTCTTTTCTTGTATCTTCAACTGGACTGTGAATCCCACAAGGAAGAAAACTTTGCTAAGGGTTTGATACCTAGGTGTGTAATTAAGAATCAACAAATAGCTCTAATTAATTAAAAACCAAGTGGCAGCATTTTTTAAATTTGATGACTTCCATCCCCGGGAAATTTCACAAATTTAATCAATTTATTCATAAGCCATTTTCTGAAGAGCCAATTCGCCCTCAAATTCAAAGATAAATCAGCCGAGGGATATCCAGCTGTTATTACTATGTGGCTGTACCTTGAAAGAGAAGTTATAAAATTCTGGGTATACTAAAATTTGACTTTCCTTTCTCCACATTTTACTACGGCCTTTGCAGTTTATTTAATGGAAGTGACCCTTGGTAGCTTAAAGAATCATGCAGAATGAGGTGAGATTCTAAAGTAATTGGCACTGGCGACTTGAAGTATTGGCATTGGCTATATAGGGACTAAACCATATTTGCTTCATAGCACAACTCATTGATTAACATTTTTATGAAATTTATACATGCTGTGTTACACACTCTGTAATCAAATAGAATAAGATATGGAAAAGGCCTGTCACTGCTCAATTTGTGTTTTGGGGCAAGACATTCTATTTGTCTTAAATGCTTTAGCTAAAGAAGAGAGAGCTTATGTAGATAATTTCTAAATGTCTTGTACAGATATTCCTTGATCTAAGTCAATGTCTTATCATAGGACCTCTGCAACCTTTTCCTCCGTCCTTTTAAAGTATTGTGATTAGTTTTTGAAATTAGTGTTAGCGACCTCCGAGGCCAGCATGCCAGTAGTTGTGTCTCAGCTTCTATTACTGACTGTGACCTCGAAAAAGTGACTTTACTTTCAGGACTCCATGGGGTTGTTCTAAGGATTGAGTTATTTTTCTGCAGGTAAAAGCTTAAAACTGTACCTTGTACATACTGAGAACTTAGTAAGTGTTAGTTACTCTTGTATTGAGGAACTTTCTCCATGAACATCCTTTAATTGCCTATCACCAACCTTTACAATCTTGTCAATGAAAGGGCTTCTGTTTTGTTTTGTTGTTTGTTTATTTGCTTGTCACAAAAGAAAGAAAATAATTTAAAAGCTCTGATCTCCAGTCAGGGGGGATATCCAGGGGCTAGGCTTAAAATATAACGCACAGTATTGATTTAATTCCATTTTTAAATGCTTTCCCAAAAAAAGACATAAAAAGTAAACAAATGTCACCAAAACTGTATATAACTTTCTTGTAAAGGGAGAAAACAGTTTTCCTGGAGTATAGAGCCAGAGAAGTTCCTCTTAAAGCAAAGGAAAAATCAGATGAGCCTCCTATAAATGAAAGGATACTAAGGAAGTTGCTTGAAGCCTACACAACCGCTTTGATGCCCTGGTCCTTGGGCATGATCCTCCACTCTGCCATGTAACTCCCTGATATTCTGTTCATGGCTGCATCTTTGCCAGGATGCAGAGTCAGTGTTCACACTCAGAGAACAAGAAGTGAACAAGGAAGTATAGATCATGATTAAGTCAAAATATACTTTCACTATAGATCAATCTTGCCAAAACAAAAACTCTATTTTTTATTCACGGAAAGAATTTTCCCTTATTTGAAAAATTGCGTCAATCTCCAAATCCAGTAAATTCCAAAGGTAAGGATCTCGGCAGCCCATGATCAATACCTCACAAAAATATAGGTGTCTTGATATTTGATATTTCTGGAAATGAAGATTGATGCTATTTCCTTAGACTGATCTACAGCAGGGGTACACATGAGCCTTCATCTCTCTCTCTCTCTCTCTCTCTCTCTCACACACACACACACACACACACACTTGCAACAAAATTAATTGCTCATTTGAGCCTACTTACCCCAACTCTGAGGACTTTGTGCCCTGAAGAAGACATCACTTGTGGACATCTTGTGTGGTCAACGGTTGTGGGGTTTCTACCCCACATAGATTTATATTCCCCCAGATAGATTTATAAAAGGCTCCCAGTACAAGTTAATATGTTCATGCTAACTGCATTTTATACATGAATAACTGAGGTGAATGGGAACGAGAAGTTCAACTTCCTTAATTTGTTTTAGAGCACCCACAAAGAGTAGATCAGACATTGATACTTTAAAGTCTTCTGAAAACATCTCACTCTGAATTCTATTTTTCAAATGATAGTGAAGGATCATTGCTGGGAATTGAACTTCTAAACCTCTCACATCAGTGAACTGACCCATTGGCCCAGTGCCCATAGTAACAAGTATAAGAGCAGCTGCCTTTTCCTGAGGACCTCAGGTGCTTTATAGAGGCTATTACAGTTAGTCCTTGCAGCAGCCGTATGAAGTAGGTGTGATTATCTCCCTTTTGTACAGGAGGAATCCGAGCCTAGAAGGGACAGGGCAGTGATTGGAAATGCCTAGAAACTGACCAAACAATTTACTTGTTCTGCCTCCCAAAATAGGACAAAGAAATTGAACTACAAAAATTCTACCCAAATTCAAAGAGTCTTTTTAGTCTCGTTAATTGCCAGTATCCTTCAGGAGTAATATGAGCCTGTCTTCAGAGAACAAAACAATTACATGGTATTTACAATTCTCATAGCTGGATCTAGTCACTTTACTGACAGTTCCACAACTCTCTCTTTTTTCTTTTCAGTTTTATTGAGATATAATTGACAAATAAATTTGGAAGATATTTAAAGTGTACATTGTGGTGATTTGATATATGTATACGTTGTGAGAGAATTCCCACCATCTAGTTAATTAACACATTCATCACCTCACATATTTATCTTTTTTCTTTTTTCTTTTTTTTGGTGAGAACATTTAAGTTCTACTCTCTTAGCAAATATCAATTACATAATACAGTGCTATCAACCACAGTCACTATGTTTGACATTAGATCCTCAGACCTTATCCATCTTACAGGTGAAAGTCTGTACCCTTTGACCAACCTCTCCCTATTTCCCCCGTCCCAGCCCCTGGCAACCACTTTTCTACGGAGCCTCCATACTGTTTTCCGCAGTGGTGGCACCAATTTACATTCCCACCAACAGTGCACAGGGTTCCCTTTTTCCCACATCCTCACCAACACTTGTTATCTCTCGTTTTTTTGAAGACAGCCATTCTAGCAGGTGTGAGGTGATATCTCATTGTGATTTTGATTTGCATTTCCCTGATGATTAGTGATGTTGAGCACCTTTTCATGTACCTGTTGGGCATTTGAATGTCTTTGGAAAAATGTCCACTCAGATCCTCTGCCCTATCATCTTTCTATTGTCAGATTCTATTTAATTTTTGCTCCGTTTATGATACTTCGTTTTATTCCTAATAATGTTATGTTTCTTTTTAATAATTCCACAATTTTATGGCTTTTGTTTTCTTTTTCAGGCTATTCCAGGTATTTCAGAGAAGGAAAAGGCTGGTAAGTTGACATTTGGTCTTATTTTCCTTCCTATCAATTTTAGAACAAAATTCCATCTTCATGTAGACATGTCATTAAATATCTAAAATGTGTAAATCTCATCAGTCTCTGGGCAGATGTTATTGTTGAATTCCTGAAAAATGAATTTGTTTTGCTCAAAATGTAAGAAGAAAAATGTAGTTTTTCTAATTGTGTTAGAATAAGATACATGCTTCTTGTCACTTTACTACAAATTGTAACTGTGACCACAACTTTTTTCTTGAGGAAAAGAATTAGGTGTTGTTCAATGTACTGGAGAATGGCCTTTGGAAATTAGTTGTTAATAATTATCAAGATTTGTTTCTTAATCTTAAGTAGCTTATTTAGTAGTCATAGAAAATGATGTACTTGTTTAAAGCTGATGCTTTACCATCAAAAATATAATTGTGAAGCAATATGAATAATCGTACTGAAAAAAGTATAATATTTTTCTATGTTCTGTGCTATGATTATAACTGTTACCAGTCTTATGGAAAAATAGATAAGAACTGATGAGAAACATGGAAAGATGAAAAATTAGACTTGAATTGGTGGGATCATGCACTTTTTAAAAATCTATTGATCTTCTTCAATGTTGTCTTACATTTTCTGTGTAATAATAACAATATTTTAAAAAACAGATTAAAAGTACGCTACCAAACTCGAAGCACATCCTTTAGTTCTCGGACATTTGTGATTTTTAAGAGCCATATTAAAAGTTTATAGTATCCTCTAAAAGATGTCCCAACTTCAAGTGACTTTACACAAAAGGATTAGAGTTTGTCTGATATGATTTTTATAGTGAGGATGTTCTCTTTCTAGTTTAGTGATTTCATTTTTGCCGCTAGATAGTTTTCACAAAAAGTTTTCATAGTTTATATCCTTCCATGAGCTAAACTTTTCCCTCATCATAGGCTGTGTCTGGTTTCTTCACTGTAATATGCTGAACGGCAACCCTTCAGAATAGAAGGAAAATATTGAGCTGGAATCATGTGTCAGTTGAAGAGAAAAACTGCTCAATTTAACAATGCAGGGCTATTGAATGGATTAATAGCAAACATTAAACAAATTCATCTTACAGTTCCAGAGCTCTAATGTCTTAAATAGGTCATGTTAACTATCTAGTTAGGACAAGAAATAAATGCTTCAGTGAGTATTTGCTTCACAAAGAAAAAGAAATTTAGCCAAAGTCGTGCTTTATCTTGGGTTGTGACATTCTCTGTGTAATTCCCAAGACTGGCTGCGATTTAAGTAAAGTATATAACAGGGCAAAGTTGTCATCTTACTCCAGAATCTCAGCAAATTCTTTCAGATTCCAAGGAGAAAATCAGGATGTAAATCATGACTGGTGGGAAAGGGGAAGAAGGAATGGAAATGCCATTGTGTGAGGGAATGGAGAGGCCAAGAGTTTTCTTCTCCCTCTGCTATTTAAATGACTTGTTTGACGGGAGAAGTGCTTCATTTTATCAAGCTTCTCAAATGTTTAAAGATATTTGTACTAAAACAAAGAACTAATTAAACAGAGGGTATAAATATAATGCAACCACCACTTATGATCATAATCCTGAAAATTTTCACAACCAGAAAAAGACATGAAATTAATTGTCACTCTTTATTTAGCAATCTCTGTGGTCATTTCTATACTGCTGGGGCATAAATGGAAAAGGGTGATAAATTTCATTCACAGAGGTTCCTAAGATGATCTGCTAAAAGTAGGATCCACCAATTGATATATATGACCTACTCAGGATGCACCTGGGTGTCCCATCGCATATGGTTAACCCAGGTTGGACTGCTGTGAGCTGAACCTGGCTTCTGTATATTAAAACATTAGAATGATTGGAATTTACTCCAGAATGGATTTTGATTTAGATTTCTAGAGAATGTACTGATTTGTTTGAGGAAATATAATTTTGTTTGATGATATAAATACGAGAAAGAGATGATTTTTAAAAAATCAATGAATTTGCATGTCAAGATAAAGGCTTATATTTGAATATTTTATTATTGATGGTAACAGATTTGAATAATTCAAAAGAGAATATGATTTATTTCAAAAGATTTAAAGGACTGTAACAATGTAAGCAATCTATTATATTATATCCAAGCTTTTTAAAGCTCTATTTAATATTAATAATATAATATTATATTATATAATTATATTATATATTATATATTATTATATTATATAAATATTATATATTATATAATAATAATAATATTATATATTATATCCAAGCTTTTTAAAGCTCTATTTAAAATATTAAAAATATTTTGAGTGTTCTATATACAAATGTGAATCTCTTTATTCCTATCTTTGTGAGTCTCTATTTTAAGCTTCGCTAGACCTAGGAATGGCGGTGAAGGCAGAGGACCCACTCAATCTTCTGGGAGTTAATTGAGCTTTTAAATAGGATTACGCTTCAGACGCACCCCTAAGGCCTGTCATTTTTTTTTCTGTCTGGCTAAATGAATGTAGCCTATTGTTCTTTATTAAGAAAGTCTATTTTTAATCTGTGTGACCTCTCATCCAAGCCAACTGGAACCAACTCCACGAGGCTTTGTGAATCTCTAAACAAAATCATTTTGGGTACATTCCATTACTAATTCTTGAATTACACTTGTGTGGTTGTCCCTGTGTGTCCTTTAACTGACTATCGTCGATTCTGATCCATGTTGCTATGTAAACACAGTCTAGTGGAATCAGATTTGCTGCTGCCTCTTGCCTTATGATGACAAAAAAACTCTAAGGGAAAATCATTTTAAAACAGCTTCCCATTGGTTCATTCATTTCATAAATACTTATTGACCAGCAATATGAACTAGGCATCATATTAGGTTCAATTGAGGAAGCAGTTACCAATAAGGCATGGTCTTGGCCCTGAGGGAACTCCAACCCTAGTTGAGAATATTTCCTTAGGCCAGCATCATCCTTTGGCTTTTATCAACTGAGAATTTCTTAGCCCAGCTTATTCACAAAGCTTCCCAGGAAAAGAATCAAATAAAAATATTGTTTTCGGGAAACTATCCGAATGTGCATTCTCAGGATCTGAAATAAAGTCAAATCAATTGTTTTTAAAAAATCAGAATTGGTCACACAAGTATCAATGTGTAATTTTATCCAACACATAATATTTTCATATAACTTCCATTATGCCACCAGAGTCTGTCTGCCCCTAAAAAGTAGGCCTAATGCCATTGGTATGTTCTCTAGCACATCTGCTTCCTATCTGTGTGGCCTTGAGCGAGTGACTTAAGCTCCTCATTTCCCTTGTTTCTAGAGTGTAAATAATGAAGCTGCCCTCTTGTTGTTGTAAGGCAACAATGCTTGGCACCAAGTAGGCTCTAAAAGATGGTGCTGTTTTTTATGACAATTAGTTGTGCTTATAACCACCATGTGCACAGGCCTAATAGAAGCTAGCTCTGTTACTGCTGCCCACGTCTGCTCCAAGAGCTTTTAAATGCTTCCTCAGGGCAACAATTAACAGCTAAGCAGCTGTCCATGTGGAAGAAAGAGATCACTTTCTCCATTAGCTTCTGAGTGAGTTAATTCAGACAGAGGTTATCACAGTATAGGCGAAGTTGGTCATATTTTAACCCCTCATTAGAAATTCTTGTCTCTATTAGGTTGAAATTCTGTCTTGTGAACAGATAATCTCTGGTTTTCACCAGATTAGTCCCTGAGAAATAGCCTATGTCCCATTTTCCTATGATTCCATTATCCCATATATCCCTAGTCCCTGGGGTAATGGGATCCTATCTACCCAGCTCCCAGCCCCACTCCCTCACCTCCTGCCCACAATCCTGTCAATGCTGCCTTCTAATCATCACTTGTCCATTCTCCCCACCAGTGCTTTAATGTAGCCCTCCGCTTTCCACTGGACTTTCCCAACAGCGTCCAGAACTGGTTTCCCCGCCTTAACCTGTCATTACACCAGTTCACTCTTTACCAGTCTCCAGGGTTATCTTGAAAAGCATCAACTGATCATATCAGTTGCTGCTTTAACATTCTCTTTGTCTCCCTACTGTCTACAGGATAAGGTCAAACTTTCCTGCTTGACATACCTGGCCATTTGTAAGCTGGGTGCAGAATAATTTACTGTCCTGGATATGTTCATTTTGCCCCTCAGATTCACCCTCCACCCTGCTTCTTCTCTGCTCTGTGTTCTGGAGGCTGACTGGAGTAGGTAAAATCAATGGGTTGCCCTCCTTTCCGTCTTCCCTATTCCACCAATGAGGACACCCAGCAGGAGACTGAAAGTGGGGGTGGACAGTGGGGCTGTGAGGGTGGGTGGGTAGTTTATTCCCCCATCTGTCTCCTGAGGAGTCACGGCTGGCTTCTCTTCAGTGGCCCTTTCCGCATAAGTTTCCAGGTTCTGACAACCATTCTCTCCTCTTGCTCCTAGTTTCTCTACACCTTTATAGAGAGTCCTGTTACTAAACTCCCCTCACTTTACCCAATGTGCCATCTGTTTCCTGCTATAGTCTCACGGATATACCTACCAATATTTTCTCTTCCTTCTATTCCTTTGTACTGGTTTGCTGGTTTGTTTGTCCAACTTCAGTCACCACATCAGCCACAGAACTCCCCAAACTCTGTATCTTTCTATTTCTGCCTAGATCATACAACTGCATTGTAAAAAACATAAATGATAGGTAGAGGCAGAGGACAGAGATAGTAGAAGAGAGAAGTGACTTATTCAGGAAAAGAAAATCATCAGACCATGTTTTTCTTCATCCTAAATGAATATAGTTTCATTTAATCACGAGAAGGAGAAAAATATCTATGCTTATGATTTTGAATGTGTTCTCTATTGCATAGAGGCATGTAAATTAGAAAATTAGCATTGCATTTTAGTCACTAAAATGTGACTCTGAATATATTTGAAAAGTAGTAATATGGAGTAATATGAAATCTCTCGTTCTGAAATTAAATCTTAGAACACCTTGCAAATTTTGTCAGGCTACCTGGCAGCCCATGGAAAATAGACCACTATCATTGCCCCAAAATGACAATTATTTTTGCCCTTTCTGCCTTGAAAATTCTACTTGTTTTATTAGATCCAACAATATAATAATGAATTATTTCCCAGGCAGAATTAGTCATTGATTTTCCTGTGCTCCTAGAAAATGCTCTGTTTTCTATTACAGTCCTATTATCTCGCTTTGTTTGTGTCCTCCTCTCTAGCCCATGGAGCTTGTCTGGATCACAAATACTATCTTTGAGTGCTCTATAATTAAAACAGCTATTAGCACATAGTAGGTGTTCTATAAATAAGTGTTAACTGATAAGTTATAATTACAAAGATACTTTGACTTCAATCTTAATGATTTAGAGTTAATATTTATTAAATTATTATTTTACTTATTTATTAAAAACTTTATTTAACTCTCCACCTCCAACTTTCTCCATTACTCCTACCACGCCCACAACTGCCAAATATCTCAGCTGGATAATTAATTAATGGTGTTATTGGGGGATCTACCCCATACCAATGTGTAAAGGGCACCATTGAGAAAGATGACTTAGAGTTTGGCTTGGGTTGCATTCCTTGGTCATTTTTCTCAGAATGTTTGTTCTCCTGCCTCCAGGTTATTTAGTTGGCCAGAAAATGTTAAAAATCAAGATAATGAATAATTATAGGCTGAAACACTTGTGAAAGATAGCTTTCAGAGGCATATAACAGATTCTCAGTCTCTCCAAACTTTGTGTTGTGGCTAACAAGGCAGGTCATAGAAATCAAACACTTCTTTGTGACAAATGTGTGAGGGGAAAAAGCAGGGTTTTCATAATTTCATCCTAAGCTCCTTGTAAATATCCTAAATTACAAAGTTGACTTGGTGCATTTGGGTATTAATTTTCTTGGCTGCCTGTGATCACTGAGAAAGGAAATGCAGATGACAAAAAAAAAAAAAAAAAAAACCTGAAATGCAAAATATTGCCCCCTTTCCAGTTTGATCATCATTGCTTCAATTTAGAGAATTACCCATGCGATCTATTCCACTCTAAGTCATGTTCTAATATCTGCAGATCCAAAGGGATTTGATGAAAAAATAAAAATAGGACTGCTCTGTTTGAGAGTCCTCCTTTGAAAGACTCTGCTCTATTTTATGTCTCCATTTTAGTACAGATCAGACTGGTTTAGTGCTTTGTCGCTCACCAGACCATAAGCACCTTGAAAGATGGAATTTTGTTTCATCACCTCTGTGCTACTCCCAATACCTGGCGTTACTGTAGTTGCTTGATGTCTGGTAAATGAACAAATAAATGAGATCTTTCAAAAATCAGCAAATGCTTTACTCTATACACATAATACTCCCAAAGCCAAACATAGAATCTTATCATTCTGTTCTAAGTAAAGCTCTTTCTGTTACTGCAAAGACCCCCAGCTGTTTTACAGGGTTCAACAAGATCTGAAAATTGTCTTTATCTGGCTAGGCTGGGCTTTGGCCAACATTCCAAATTCTTTATTCCCTTTCACTCTCAGAAAATGAATTTCATTATTTTTATACTAATGGCTTATAAATACTCACTTGCTTCACTTTTCTTACTATTATGGTCTCTGCTTGCCTGCTTTTTTATGAGGAAGGAATTTGGGGTATGCCCGCACATAACCTCTCATTTATTCTGAAACCTAATGTAAACGAATCCATGAAAAGTTGGCTGTGGTTGACTGGGCTGTTGAGAGGAAACACATTAGCTTCCAGGTATCAAGGAATTCATGAAAAATATAAGTAAGCTATTCTTAAATGGCAAAGATCTTGAGTTCATAGGATATTTTTCAGTATGGATAATTTTCTAAATGTGTTTCTTAATGTTATATTGGTATGTCATTTATTACCCAGTGGGTAGAATAAATCTACTGTGTCACCAGAACCAATCAAATGTATTTCCTTTGCTTTTCAGTTATATTTCAAGCAACATGGGTACAAGATAATTTCTCTTTTAACAAGTTCCAGTTCAAATTTTCCCTCCTGTACTTGGAGTGGTCTTCCCACGTCTTCATAGATGAAAGTGGCTCTATCTTTCTACGGCATTTAGTGATTTCTGTGATGTATTTCTTTTCATGAATTATCTTCCGTATCAGGCTGTGAACTCCTTAAAGGCAAAAAACCTTCACTTCATCTTTGTCACTCCCCACCCAGTGTAGTATCTTGCACAGAGCAGATGCTCAAGAAATAGTTTTTTGGAATCAATATACTTATTTGACATCCCAAACATCTCATGCATACACTTAGTTAATCTCCAGTCTGTCAACGACTGTAACTTTTCACAATTTTTCACAAGCTTCAAATTTCTTCCCCCAAAAAGTTTTGTGTACATTTTGTTCCCCCCTTTATGCCTTGAAAGAATGGCTATCAGCAGGATGAAGAGGTGGCTATGAACTGCCAATACAGGCTAATAAAGCAGTTTTGTATTTCAGTATTTTAATTGACATTGACCTTTTATCAATAGAAAAATAAATTTGTTATTCTCAATCTTCCCTGAAGAAAGACAACTTATAAAAAAAAGCCCCTTTCTATCAGTTTTATTTACAGAGTATTAGAAGAACTTTCATTTAGTTTGAAAATACTATCTGATCACTTCTTCAGTGGCTCCAAATATTTACCTTTATAAAGTTCTCAGTGCAAAGTGTGCAGTTCAGTTACTTTTATTAGCCCTATGTAACAACGTAGACACAATTATGTACCCACAAGATAATTTTTCATTGATTCTCCTTTCTTTGGAGAGGTACATATAAAAAGGTATTACTTTGACCTGTCTGAGTATGTAATGACCTACAATTCTGTTGGCATGACTATACCTTTCTTCTCTTATTGACCCACCATTGGTATGAAGAACTGGATTTGTTTTTTCAAAAGCAAGAGTTTGAGAGCAATATTTCTTCCAGATGGATCCATAAACATTTCTGTTGTAGAATTAAACTATGATTTTGAGATATGGTTTATCTAAGTGGGAAATCCAAGGCAGATATTAACACCCATAACAAATTAACTAATGCCCAAGAAAAGGCTGGTGCCCATCTTGTTACGTGCAGTCCGTACAGAAGACCAGCCTGGTTATTTCAGGAGAGTGGATCGTGGATTTAAGAAGCTATTTTGCCCTGACAACTGTAATCAGGTAGACAGATCTCATAGAATTCCATAAGCAAAATGGTCACCAAAAGCTCACCATGATGGGGTTTCGTTTTTAAAATTTTCTAACCATTGAACTCCCCCAGAAAGTACATTCTGGTGACTCCTAACTGCTAATATTATAAACTTCTTTTTAAAATTAATGTTAAATCAGTTCTTTCCAAGGGATTTAAGGAAATAGAGAAATAGAGGATAATAGTGCAGTTCACCACGTCTTTAGTTTGGCAGCCTTTCTAAGTCTATGGTCTTCTTGGATATGTTTATTTAAGTGTGTTCCCTGCTGTGCTGTGATTTCCTGAAAGGTAGACATTTTCCCTGCACCTATGTAATGCCAGCCTCTTAGAAGAAGATTTTTGACTTAACGTTTGTCGAATGATGGTTGAATGGATACTAATAGCAAGCATTCACTCTGTGCCTGCACTTCTCTAAGCACTTTATAGGTATGAACTGATGTCATCCTCTAGCAACCCTATAAGGTAGGTGTTATTGTTTACCACATTATGGGTCTGAGGAACCTGAGACTCAGAGAGGTTTCCTAAAATACCCAAAGTCACACTGTGGTCAAGGCAGGATTCAAAGCAAGCAATGCAGACTAGAGTACATGCTGTTAGCCACCTGCTGTATGTAGTCGTTAAATGCCAAGACTCTTCAGGCTGACGAACAAATGTTTCCATAATCTGGCCTTACCCTTCCTTTCCAACCTTATCTCCCATCCTCCTCTAACATGCATCTTCTGCTGTAGCCATGGGAGCAATCTCCTCTTTCTCCTGAATTTGCTTCGGCGTAACTTGACCTTTCCTCCCCCTGTTTCCCTTCCAGAAATTATCTCCCCAACCCCTCAAGGTCTCATTTGGGTCCCACCTTCACCATGAAGTCTTCTATGGCAACTTCTGCTTATATTAATTTCATACTTTTTGAAATGATGCATCTACAGCATATGTAGTCTGTACTGATCATTTTCATACTTAATCATATGTGGGTTGTCATTGTCCGTTGAGTATTTTATTTGTCTCAACCTTGTCTCCCAACAAACTTTTAAGCATCTTTTTAAAAGTTACTGAGCATGATGCTGTGCACTTAAAAGTGGTTTATTTAATTAATAGACTATTCTTAAGAACAATTTTAGATTCACAGAAAAATTGAGTGGAAAGTACAGTTCAAACTATACGACATTCTTTTAAAGGCAAAACCATGGATGTAGTAAAAAGATAATGGGTAGCCAGGGGTTGGGGAAAAGGAGACACAAATCAATGGAGCACAGAGGATTTTGAGGCAGTGAAACTATTCTGTGGGATACTATAACATTACAACATATCGCCTTTTAGATTGGCTTTTTTCCCTTAACAATATGCATTGAAGATTTCTCCATGTCTTTTCAAGACTTGATAGCTCATTTTTGGATATACCACAGTTAAAGGAGGTTATTTAATATATTTTTAATGCAAAAACTTTTTTTTGAAAAACTCATTGATCATAAAATATATTGCACACTCCACTTCTGTTAACTTTTATCCTTTCTTCTTTAGGCAAAAGTAACTCTCTTCTCTTAGCCATTCATTTTGATTACTTCATTTCTCTCCTTTGAAATTTCTTCAAGTTGTCAAAAAGAAAATAGTACTATGGGATGCTGGCCCAGTGGCATAGTGGTTAAATTCACACACTCTGCTTTGATGGCCTAGGGTTCATGAGTTCGGATCATGTGTGTGGACGTACACACTGCTCATGAAGCCATGCTGTGGCGGCATCCCACATACAAAATAGAGGAAGATTGGCATACATATTAGCTCAGGGACAGTCTTCCTCACACACACACAAAAAACTACTACTAAATATGTTATCAATAGCTGTTATTTATTGTGTACCTACCATGTAGTCTCTGAGAAGAAAGCTAGCTGCTTCCTTTACATTTTCCTTAATACACACTACGCTATACAGTACTTGAATCTCTCTTGCTCCAAAGCTGATACTTTCTCTACCTCTCCATGCCTAACATCAGCATTTCTCCCACCTCCTAGTGCTCTAATAAAAGTATGACTAAAATTAATAAAACTGTAATAATTCATATCATTTATATGATCTACATATATATGTCCTTATACTTTTGCTCCTGAAGTTTACTGTCCCCCAAATACTCTTCTACCTTTTACTCCAAATCACATTCTTGCTTCAAGAATTTGCTTAAGCACCATGTTTTTGCATAAAGCCTCCTCTAATTGCTCCACTTTGCAATGAACTCCCCCTATGAATTAGACAAGATTCATTGGTCATCTTATCTTCTGCCCCTGAAAGGAGCAGCCTGTGTGCCCTGTAACCCCCTATCCTAGGCCCTGGCTGGAGTCAATTGGACTGGGGGCAGGTGGGTCGGGGTTGGGGGAGGGGACACACTTGACTCAAGGCCAGAGAACACATTGGCTGACCAGTGGCCAATCTCTTTCTCTCTCTCTCTCTCCTATCTCGCTCTCATTTAAATTATGAGCCAAAGAGACTCCATCAACCTGCAGCAGGTGCTTCAGCTGAAAGTTCATCTAGACTGTGAGGTGAAGTAAAAGAGGAAACCATTCTGCAAAGATGAGCAGGATGACGGAGCAGTGGGTCAAGCCAGAGAAGTCAGAAACACTGCAAACTAAAGAAAGAGAAGGAGAAAGTTGCTTCCGTCCCAGACTCCTTAGGTGTCAGCTCCAGCTCTCAGGAGGCCCCCGGCCCACAGTTGCAGAACATCTCCATATCCTCATGTCTCAGGCTTTCAATTGGACCTAATATGAACAAGTTCTTCAACTCAGATGATTAGCCATCCTTCTCCAAATTCCTATTGAATATACAATTAATATTAAAAACAGCCTATTACTTAATTTTACCTGATGTCTTACATCATTCTCTGTTTCTTTTATATATATATATCCTGTCCCACAAAATAAATTATAAACAACCTCAATGAAGAACCATGACATATTTTGGGTTGCCATTTAATTGGTTTTGCTCCTTAAGACTTAGCAAGAACTACGTAAATAGTGAGTGTTCAATAAAATTATAATTTTTCACAGTTATACTGCCTTTTTAAGTTACAAAACTATATTACTACTTCATAATTACTAAGCAGTCCATAGAAGTCTGTGCCACCTCATTCAGATGCATTCATCCCCATCAGTAGCATCATATCTTGTATTTCTGAGATTCATGGATTTTCTTGACCAAATAAATTATCTCCTTCTTAAAATCACTTAACTTCATCCTGAACATGTCATCTGGTTTATAGCTTGCATTGTAATTTGTTTGAGTCAAGTGCTGTTGCCCCCAACAATTTGATATTTTTAATAGACTATATTCATATTCTCTTAGTCTACTAAATATAATCAGCAAGATATTAAATAATAATAGCTAACATTGTAAATCCAAAAGAGAGAAGACTATAAACAAACAAATAATCAGGGGTGACACAGTTGATACTTTTTTTAAATAAAATATCTTTAAGAAAAAAAAATCAGAATTCTACTGCATCTACCTGAATTCTATGACTTAGTATTTTTTTAAATTAAAAAACAAATCACATATGTGGGGGCATTTCTGTGATTTTTTTCCCCTAAGACCTCTAGTGGCTGCATTCCAGCGGCAATGATGAAGACAGTAGCTTTCATCCATGCAAAACGAAGGTCAGCCAGGTGACCGAAAGCGGGAAATAAAGCTTTTCTTATCTTACGACTTTAGTAAAGCAGGAAGCTGGCTTATTTATTATATCAAGAAAACTTCCATTCTTTTGTAATATTTTTGAGCACCAGATTTGGGGGCCTTTAAAAAAAAAAACAAATCATGTCGGTCTAACTTGTGACCCTGACTCTGAGATGGCACTCATCGCTCTGCAGCTAATCAGGGGCCATTCTCCCAGATGGTCCATGACAGCAGAATATAAACAGAGCAGTGACCCCCTCATCCTCACATGCAGGGAGCGCCCTGGCCTTTCTGTGATGTGGACAAAAGGACTGTGACAAAGAGATTTTAGAAATGTCTTTCCAAATGGAGATATTCCGGCACACGTACAAATATCTTCAGGCTTTCCAAAAACATCCCCATCTAGAATGTAAGCCAACTTTTAAAAAATATCTGCAGATCACAGACATTAAGACATTTTTCTAAAGGAAACAAAATATAAAATTTCAGCAAAGTAGGTTTACTTAGATTATAGATAGAAGTTAGAAGGAAGCCATAGCTGAATATTTTTTTCCCTGGTAGAACCTAAGTCGGCCAAGCTAACAGCACTGATCCATAGAAAGAATTCCACATCTGGAAAATCTTTGCTCCATCTGTGGTGGGTTTTCAGCCTCTTGTTCTTTCTCTACCATTTCCCATGACTTCAGCTTACCTCGCTTTTGTTTTTCTTCAGTGAAATTATTTAACCCTTAGCGGTTTTGGGCTTTTGATTTGTTTTGTTTTATTTTGTTTTGTTTTTAAGAGGAAGGAGAGCAAGGGAATACCTCACAATGGTTTTGTGGTTCTCTAGAATTTAGCCTTATTTATATTTCTTTAAGTGTCTACATAAATGATACAGAGAGTAAAAAATATAAACATCTGATTGATGCTATGGTAGACACAGTGCTCTGACTTGTATTTTAATGGATTTAATATTAATACTAATTTTCCAATTTGAGAGTCTTATCTTGTCTGTCTCAAATAATAGCAGTTAATACCAGAGGGCACACAGATAAACTTACATATTTATATCCCAGTACTCATTGATATTCCTAGCATTTCGTCTCATACTATCAACAGACATCCATGTTCACGTCCTCTTTGAAGCCTTCCAAGGTCTCCACTACCCTGAAATCAGCCCTTTTCCCTGGAACTCTCAATACTATACTTGAAGTTCTCATAAGGTTTTTTTATTATTATTATTAAGATTATGATAGTTAACAACCTTGTGAAATTACAGTTGTACATCATTATTAGTCATGTTGTAGGTACACCACTTCACCCCTAGTGCCCTCCCCCCACCCCCCTTTCCCCTGGTAATGACCGATCAGTTCTCTTTGTCTATATGTTAACTACCACCTATGAGTGGAGTCATACAGAGTTCGTCCTTCTCTGTCTGGCTTATTTCACTCAACATAATACCCTCAAGGTCCATCCATGTTGTTGTGAATGGGACGACTTTGTCCTTTTTTATGGCTGAGTAGTATTCCATTGTATATATATACACCATATCTTCTTTATCCAATCATCAGTTGCTGGGCACTTAGGTTGGTTCCATGACTTGGCTATTGTGAATAATGCTGCGATGAACATAGGGGTGCATGGGACTTTTGGAATTGCTGATTTCAGGCTCTTAGGATGGATACCCAGTAGTGGGATGGCTGGGTCATAAGCTATTTCTATTTTTAACTTTTTTCTCATAAGGTTTTTATCCCTTTATGCCCTTTATTATGATTATTAAGGCTTATTTTTCCCTATTATATAATAAAATCCATGTCTGATTTATCTTCGAATGTCTTGCATATAAAGAACACTCAATAATTTTTTGATTGAAAGAAAAATGGCATTTTTAATTAAAAAGAAAGGCGTATCCTCTTAATGCAATGTTTGTTAAAATGTGCCTCATAATTTTCTAGAACACTTTTTTAAAAATTCAGATTCTTGGATGCTCCAGGCCTGTTGAATCAGAATCTCTCAGGCTCAAGATTCCTAAATGTGACATACCCTCTAGGGTATAATTTCAATATGTACTTCAAAGTTTGCATGCATAACCAAATCCTAAGGGATAAGAAAAATTAACATGACACTGAACGGCTAGCAAAAGGTCATATTTTATTATAAATATAACCAGAAATATTTCTGAATATATGTTTTTATCAGTGTGCTGGGCTTATAAAACTGCTTAAGACACTACCCTCAAAGAGTTTATAGTCAAGGTGAGAGAAAGGATATATACATATGAACAGTTTATTGAACAACCAAAGTAATCAAAGATGCCCTGTTGTGTCATCTGGTTTCACATACTTATCATTGACCAACCTACTCATTATCCAATCAACTAAAGACAACAAGGTTTTAAAGCAGTGGAAATAATTCCATAGGCAGACATGATAGGGAGACAAAAAGAGAACAGGGACAATGCAATACGAAGCTAAATGTCTCATTATTCCACCACTCACTTTCAATAAGTAGATGTTTATTTGGATCAGGTTCTTGTTTTATATATAAATTCCTCTATATCCCACAACCCCCTCCTCTCCCAGGGCTCAACGTCACCTTAGAATAGCCCAGCTAGTATTATCAAGCACCCAGCTAACAGGAGTTCTCATCTCTGTGAGACGGACAATTTGGGGCAGTGAAGGATTAGAACGCCAGGCAGTGGTAAAACCGGATGAATGCCTTAGGGAAAAGGAAGAGATCTCAGGAGTGAAGATGTTCAGAAAGGGGCATGAGGGAATGACACAGGCAGACATTACCTAATTTGCTATTTTGTAATCTAGAAACAGCCCAAGTGTCGGCGAAAAACCACTATTATATAGTGCTGAAAACTGACATAAATGTTATAATTGTTAGCAAGGCTACAATCTTCAGCTTCCCCTCAGTGGACCCTATTACCCCTACTCCAGGTTAATCCAAGCCCAGCCAAATGTCAGCCCATCCAATTCTCTTCTGTACCCTCTTTCTCTCCCACTTCCTCTCTCTTAGAAAGTTGAGGGCCAGTGATAAAGGGCAAAAGGATAGGAATGAGCGATGTTGATATGTGCTGCTTTTCTTGCCTCTCCTGTTCCGTGGTCTCAGAATGTCCTTGTCCTAGATCTTGAGATCACATCCCTTGAGAATGCTTCCAGCCTGTCAAGCAAGATAAGTGGTAAAAGCTAAGCGGTAAGATACTCAAGAGACTCTAGACATTTAGTTGAGAGAGGTCACCTGGGCTGGAGTGGTCCAGAGAAGATCTGGAGAAAAAGAAAGCTTCGAAAAACGGGAGAGGAAGATCTGAGACATTTCTAGGCAAGGAAAATAGTATTGGCAAAGTCAGGACAGTGGGAATGCATGAGGCGCGGTGATGCAATTGTGCAGCCCAGCCAGCTGGAGCATGGAGTTTGTGTTTGGAAGGAGAGAAGACTGGAAAATGGGATGGGTCCAGACTCCAAGAGGCCTTGGAGAGTGATTATAACTTTTACGAAGTATAGTAAATCTTATTAAATTAATCAGTGGTATTACCCCAGCTGCAAACATCAAGACATCCTTATTCTTAACTCTTTATTAACAGTAAAAGAAAAAGAGGCAAAAACAGTTTTTTTTTTAAATGATGCACTACAATACTAGAAACCCATTAGATAGATAAAAACTATAATCACTATTGATAAAGGACTTTTAATATGTATACATCACAGGGGGCTTGCTGACGAGGTTGGAAAAAAATCAAAGGATTTTGAGTTATGCTTTTGCTTTTGGTGAGACACTTTTAAAAACTGAGTTCTGCTTTATCATAATGTAACCCTTGCTCATGATAATAAATAACAAGTGACACCATTAAGATAAAGAAGAGATAACATATGAATTTAGAGAACTAAAGAAAATAGCTGCTTCTAAAGATCTCCGATTTTCTAACTGATTTTGGAGCAAATCTTCGTCCTAAGAAATGCTAACCATTTCCTCAAACTAGCTAGATAAAAAGGAGGTTTACTTTAGAATAATCATATTTCACACTTAAATGACTAAATTGCCTGATCTATTTCCTGCCACCACCTACCCTTTGTTTTTCTTTGACTATTTCAGTTTTTGATGTTCTTGCATCATTAATGATCTCTAGTCTCCATGCCAGAGAGGAACCACTCACTGGGCATGAAATTCCAAAGGCAGAAATACTTCCATTTCTTTTAAAAGTCTTTTATTTGTTTGATTTCCAATTTGAGATAGTAACAATACATACTATGCTGCTCTTCCACATAAAGAACAAATAGCAAGCAATATGCAAATATCAACAATTGTTTAATTCAGAAGCTGATTGAAAACTTCACAAAACTGATTTACCCTTTTTCTCTATCTAGACACAAGCAAGATAAAGTCCCATTTATTGAAATACTCAAGCAACCATCGTCTCCAAATATTTTATACATTTATTTAGAGCAGGGTTTCCTAAACTATTTACGGTGAATGAGTTTTTTTTCAGTCTCTTGTGGGCACATACTGTTTTAGAATATAATGAAAACAGATTACTAGAAAAATAAAATTGGGAAAAAAGCCCGCGAAATATAAAAAATAGAAGCCAAAGTATTTTATCATGGGATTCAACGGATGGAAAATTACTCTGTCAAATTACTATAAGAAGTTTCAAAATGCTTCCTCTTGATTTCTGTGCTCATCTCTGACCATCTGTCCAGACCCTGACCAGCCGTTGGCCACACACTGACTAGTTTCAGAAACCAAGAAGCCCAAGGCAATAATCAGTATGAGTGAGAATTAGGGTCTGAACCCCCAAGTCTCAAAGTCAAGATTAGGGAAGCAGTGCAGGTACCAGCGTTCATTCATCGCCATCATGTTTCTTAAATCTATTAATGAGGGGTTCCTCCGCCAAAAAAGAAAAAACAAAGAGGAATTTGGTCAAAAGAAGTACTTGCTAAAAATCTCCCGTGCCCTTCCCCGTCTGCTTTTTCTCTGCAGCTGGGAGTATGCTTGACTTTCCTTCACGACAGATGCCCTCTTTCAGGTGAAATTTGCAGACTGTCAATTCCTGTACAGTTTAATCGATGCAAACGAATCATGATGCTCCATCTCCCATAATTCTACTATTTTTCCTTTTCTCAAGGCTGTTCTTTTTTACTCTCTTTTCCTGACTTTTCTTTCTTTAGCTTTCTGTATGCTAGTCAGAAGAATAAGTGTTTCACTTTTCTTCTTTTTTCTTTTCTTGTTTCAAATATTTGGGAAGAAATTTTTGGCTTACTTTTTATCAGGGAGAGACTGTGAAATTGTATGTTCTTTTGCTGTTAATGTTATCAAAATGCCTATTTACTTAAATAAGCATTTTTTAAAGGTCCATTAGGTGCCCTGAAAATGAATATATATCCACACAAATAACATATCCTAATATAATAATGCAATCCAATAATAACCTACCTTTATTGAGTTGAAATGTTTTTATTGCTTTGGCTGAAAACATATCAATATTAATAACCTTGCATGAAATGATACTAATACTTATTCAATATAGAATAAGTCTTTCATGATGCCATTCTAATAAATTTTATTATTGATAATCTCTGAAGTGCCTTATTGTAAAACTCTCTCATATAATTTGATCCAATAGCACAGCACTGGCTCTGTCATTTCCATATGTACGTACTCCAAGCTGGCGACCATTCTTTAAGCAGCAATTTCCCCCCTCCTCTCTGTCAAGGTGTATATCTGATTTTTAGAGATTCAGAGTTCTGATGATTTGCTAATGGCAGAGAATTTTCAGTGAGAGCAATATTTGAACACTAAACTTCTATTTCACTTCTATTTCTTCTGTTACCTCCATATACTTTATAAAATGCTTATTCATGAAATCCATTGGTTTTTTTCAATTTGGGGCTGTTTCTATTTGGCTTTTTTGATTTGTAGAAGTGCTTTCTTATTATAGATATTAACACTCTATTGGTTATTAATGTTGCTAATTTTTCCTGTTTTTCATTTTCTTTTTTCTCATCCCCTCAAAAAATCCCTCACGCACGTTATGGTGAATCTCACCCCATCCTCACCCCCATCCCAACTTCTGGCCAGCACAGAGCTAGTCTCTGTCACTATAGTGGTAATTTTATGGATAATTTTATAGAATTATCTGCAAATGGAAAAAGGTGCTCTGAATATTCTCATACGTTATACAATTGTATACTCTTTTTATACAAACATATGCTATTTTTTCTCTTTAGTAATAGCTAGGAGGAGACAGTTGGTCAAGGGTATATTTAACTTTAAAAGAAACTTCCAAACTGTTTCCAAATTGTTAAAACATTTTACATTCCCACCAGCAAAGTATAAGAATTCCAGTCACCCCACATCCTCTCCAATACTTGCTATGGTTAGTCTTTTTAATTTTAGTAGGTAGTGGTATCTCAATGTGATTTTAATTAACATTTCCCTAATGACTAATGAGGTTGGGCATCTTTTCATGTGCTTATTGCCCACTCATATATCTTCTTTTGTGAAGTGTCATTTCAAAACTTTTGCCCATTGGTTAAAATCTGGTTACCTGTCTTTTTGTTATTGAATGATAAGGGTTCTTTATATATTCTAGATACAAGTTCTTTATTAGATATATGTTTTGCAAATATTTTCTCTTAGCTAGTGACTTGACTTTTTCTTTTCTTTGCAGCATCTTTAAAAAAACAAAGGTTTTTTTGTTCCAATTTATCTTTTTTTCCTTTATAATTCATGCTTATTAGGTGCTAAGAAAACTTTACCCAAGTTAAGGTCACAAAATTTCTTCTATGAGTCTTATAGTTTTACTCTTACATTTAGGTAAATGTTTGTTTAAGGTGTGAGGTAAGAGTTGAGGGTCATTTTTTTCCATATGGTTATCCAGTTGTCCCAGTACCACTTGCCCAAAAAGATTACCCCACTGACTTACCTTGGCATCTTTATCAAAAGTCAACTGAGTATGTAGGATGGATATAGTTCTGAAATTTCTATTCTGTTTCATTGGTCTATATGTCTATCCTTAAATCAATATTATTTTGTCTTGATTACCGTAGACTTACAGTAAGTCTTGAAATCAAGTAGTGTAAACCCTCCAACATTGCTTTTCTTTTTCAAAATCTTTTTGGTTCATTTAGGTCCTTTGTATTTCCATATAAATTTTAGAGTCAACTTGTCAGTTTTTCAAAAAAAATAACTTTCTGGAATTTTGATTGGTTTTATGTTGAATCTATACGTTAGTATGGGAAGAACTGACATCCAAGTAATATTGAGTCTTCAAATCCGTGAACAGGGTATAGCTCTCTGTTTTATAGCATTGTGTACAGGTTTTTGTACACACATTTGTTAAATCTATCTCTAAGTATTTCATATTTTTTGGTCATTTTGTAAATGGCACTTATTTTAATTACTAATTGTTTATTGCTAGTATATGGAAATACAATTGATTTTTGTATATTGACCTTGAGTTCTGTGACCTCATTAAACTCACTTTTATTTCTCATTAATCTGACCAGAGATTAATCTATTTTATTGATCTTCCCAAAGAACCAGCTTTTGATCTTCTCTATTGTCTGTTTTCAATTTCCATGATTTCTGGTCTTATCTTTATTATTTCTTTTCTTCTCCTGGCAGATAAAGAACAGCCATCACTCTAGAACTAATTTAGCCCCACTCTTGAGGCATGTCTCTTCTGGGGATTCCGCCCAATGCCTCGTGTTACATGGGGTCTCTTCATGCTGGCTGGTAGGAGCAGAAACTAATCCCAGCCCTGCGTAAGCTCCGGGAAGTGATCAACCTGCTGAGGTCCAATACTTCTTTCCTCAGCTTGGGACAGTTCCTTCTTACACCTGTGCTGACTAATATTTAGTCAAAGGCTTGAGGAGACCCTCTGCAGATCTGCATGGCCCACTCTCTATGCTGCTCCCTCTTCTTTGGTACTCTGACCTGCGAATTCCAGCTACCTCAGTCTCCGTAATCTCTGATCTCTGTCACCTCGAGATTGCCAGGTTATGTTTGATTTTCCTCTCTCTACTCTGGCCCAGAAACTACCCCTAGGCTGTAAGTTGGGGCAGTGGTAGAGCTCATGTATTTTTTTTTTTTATCTTCTTTCAGAGATCACAATTCTGTGTTGCCTGTTGTGCAATTTCTAAAAAAAATATTGTTTTGTATTTGTTTTGCATGTGTGTGTGTGTAGGTGTGTGTGGGTAATGTGATATGTGTGTGTGTGTGTGTGTGTGTGTGGGTGTGTGTGGGTGTATCAGCAGGATCCTTTCATGGGCTGAAGCTAAGTCAACCTGTAAAATAGCTTTTTACAAAAACATTCAAGCCTGTTGGTACTGGCAATGGGGTCTTGTCACAATATATGACATTTATTAATAATATGGTTGAAAAGGTGTAATCAACAGGTTATATTAACATAGAAAAATATTTAGGTTCCTGTTGTCCGACTTTGAAATTATCCCTGAATGTACATGCTTGAGTATATCACTCAGCCATTATCCAAAATTGCTTTTGACTTTATTATTACTGTAGCATGTTATTTGAGGTTATTGATAATTATTATAATCCAAAGGATAACCACATCTGGCATTCTTCATGGAGATTTGTGGTAGTAAGTTTACATGAAAGTAAAATAAAACATCTAATATTTTGTTTGTTTCTCAGAAAGAAGTCTTATAATTCAAAATAAGCAAGAGGTTGGTTTTTTGGTCTCAATCTCAATATAAAGATACACAAAATAGCTAGTAGGATTTGAAACAAACATAATTTAAAAGCAATTCAAGTAGCCATAACATACTGTAAATCTGAGTGAGCAGAGAAATTATATCACCATAATTCTATGCCATAATGCTGGGCTCCTTTAATTAATAATATACTGGAATTTTACACTATGAAGAATAAAGGATAAGAAGGAATAAAAGGAAGACTAAAAGAATAAAAGGAAATGAAGAATAAGAGAAAAGAAATTAATTCCTCCTAAAGTTTTAACTGTATCTAAAATCTATTTTACCATTAGAGAGCCTATTCTTTGCTAAGGCAATAAAAAATTATAGACGTATTATCTTTTAGCATAGATATTGGTGAGAACCCTTGTCGATTTTTCCATAGAAATTAAAAATATTTTAATCTTCTGAAATCATGACATAGAAGAAAATCTGAAATCATTGCATTAAAAAAAAATTCTGGGGGCATGACTACTTTCTCTTTCCATTCTCCAGGATATTTTCTTTTGAGGAAGATTAGCCCTGAGCTAACATCTGTGACCGTCTTCCCCTATTTTATATGTAGGACGCCAGCCACAGCATGGCTTGATGAGCTGTGTGTAGGTCTGCACTCAGGATCCAAACTGGTGAACCCCAGGCCGCCAAAGTGGAGCATACAAACTTAACCACTATGCCACTGGGCTGGTCCCCATTCTCCAGTATCTTTTATTTCCTATCTCTCTGCCAAAAATTCCAGTATATAAAGCTAGAGTCAACTATACAAAATGGAAAAGAAATAATTGAGAGATGAGTAAACCAAAACCAACAAATGAGTAACTCCAAAGAGGTATGTTCAAAGCAACTTGAAAGTGTACAAATGGCCAATATATTTACTAATAATTAAGATTCTGTTGTGGTAATTTTTTATAAGTGGAGTGAGACCATTTGCCCAGTAGAGTTGGTTAACCTTTTACTCCACTCCCAATAGGAGAGGTGAGGTCCCACTCTGTGTGATTCTGACATCCTCCACTTCCATCTGCCCCTCTGGACCAGAATCAGTGATCTAGTCAATTAACTCATTAGCAATTGTGAAAATGCTGTCCTGAGATCACAAAGCAGGACTGAAATTAAGTCTCTGTCTTAGTCCATTTGCACTTCTGTAACAGAATACCATAGGCTGAGTGGCTTATAAACAACAGAGATTTATTTCTCACAGTCTGGAGGCTGCAGAGTCTAAGATCAAGGTGCCAGCAGATTTGGTATGTGGTGAGGGCCCATTTCCTCATTCATAGACACCACCTTCTTGCTGAGCCCTCACACAGCAGAAGGGACAAGTGAGCTCTCTAGAGTCTCTTTATAAGGACACTAATCCCATTTATGAGGGCTCCTGCCTCATGACCTAATCACCTCCCAAAGGCCCAACCTCCAAATACCATCACACTGGGGGTTAGTTTTCAACATACAAAATTTGGGGGGACACAAACATTGTCTGTAGAAGTTTCCTTTCTCACAGATAAGGTGGCTTTTCTCAGTCCAGGTGGAGAACTTTGTTTCAGAAAGCACAGGTAGTAAGGAGATTCAGAGTCGGAAAGGAAATAAGCTAGTGTTGCATCAGTCAGGAAGAAAAGGAAATCCTCTCTTTCCTAATATTCACTTCCTGTTCTGTTACACCCTTTCCCCTTATACATTTATTCAACAGTGTGCCCCTAACAAGTTGATTTTACTCTGAAAGATAGTGTGATTTGGGTATATGTCAGTAGTTGGAGAGAAATAGTCTCGGAACTTCTTTGATCAGTAATTCCCATCAGTACAATTTTCTGAGCGTAGAACCCCAAGAAATTTATTTATTTATAAATTAGACCCATAAATCACTGTACCTGTGTGCTTCATACATTAGACAAAAATAGAAATATTTAAAGAACCGTATACATAGATATGGATATAGATTCTCAGATTTTCTTCCTGCCTTCCAAGAAGAATCTTGTCTGCCCCCAGGTCAGAGATCATCGATTTGAAGAAAATCAACACTGTGGTCTATTCATCTATAACATAGCAATAGATAACGAATAGATAGAGTGAGCAACCTTGGCTTGAGCCCTTTGGTGGGGAACACTTAACAGAGTTTATCACAAAGGAGATTCTCAACCAAATTTAGTGTAATCCTTAGGGTTCCAAATGCAGAAGCAGATTAAGAAATAAAATTGCCACTTGCAGCAGAGCAAGTGTGCTGAAGATGGCCATATTAAATAAATATTTCAAAATGAAAACAATAGCAGCAACATGTAACCTACAGGCTGGGTGTTATTAATTGGAGTAAACAGAAATCATTTACAATTCCTTAAAGTTACAGAAACTTCATACTACGAATTCTTCTTGTCGTGGTTTATTGGATACCTACATATTGGAGAACTCTACTATTGTGGAGTTACAGCCCTTCAGGCAGACTTATTATGTACTAAGCCTGCTGGCCTGTTGCAGGAGTGGAATCACTCACAGGGCTTAACCAATTGGGGTTTTAATAATTTCCTCTCTGTGCCAAAGACCCAAATCCAAGCATGGCATTGCTCCAATAAACTTTCCATTTCCCATCATTATTCACATTATTTTGAAAGAAGCTATTAGCGCCTTGGGTAGTCCTAAATCTTCTAATTGCTCCAAAGATTTAAATGAGTTGCATCAACAAATGACAGTGGCTATAAGACCGAAGTGGATTGATGCTACATGGACTTGGAAAATAAGATGTCCCTAACATTAGATCAAAGCAAATGGGACCTAGAAACACTATAAAATTTAAGTTTTTGTTTGCAGTAAGAAGATAAAATTTATAAGTTAGATAAAATTAGATAAAATCTATAATACATTGCCAAATGGTTTTCTTAGATGGAAAATATTAGGGACTCACTGGAGCCAGAATATGTAGCTTAATATATGACAAGAATCTGTGCTCTCCAGGGATCTGGGAAAGTTTGCAAAGCGCCCCAGGTCAAAGAGCAACTCCACTAATAGCTGAAACAGTCCTTTATCACAAAAATAAGAAAGTGAGAAGCTATCGAAGCATAATGTCACCATTTTCTTTTCTCTTATAATTCCCAGTGGGATCTTGAAAAGAACCAACAGACTTCTCATGTTCCCACTTCCCCCATCTGCCAAGCTGAGACAACGCTAATTATCACATACGGTCCTCACCCCTCACAGTTAGAAAAGACTTGGATTATTTGAAATCCGTGGAAATACAACTTGAAGAATTATTCTATAAACAGTGGATTCTAAAAAGCACTTTTTCTGCGTGGAACATTTCTAGTGGCCAATAAATACAGAAAGCAGGCAAAGAAACAAGAATAATTTAAAATTGGCTGTGTATAGAATGGTTTTTATACCATACCCATGACATGTGGCTGAGATTCATCCACAAGGCGTTGCAATATCCTCACAGCAAAAATTGGATTGAGTTTTCAGAAGTAATGGGCCAAGGTCCCAGCCCTTCTGTGGGTTATAGTAAAATTAATAATTAAAGCCCACCTTGCTTGAAAACATTTAGGTATGCTGCCCCTCTCCGATAGTCTGTCAATAAAAGTTACGTTTATGTTTCCTTTTTTTTTCCCTGTAACATAAAAAACCTCTTAGAAAGATGGATCATTCTACCTAATGGAACCTGTACTTAGAATCCATAGGTTTTTCCAGCACCTGCTGAGATGAGCTACAATGAAGAACTGGGGGTGTTGTCCTGGAGAGCGAGTATTGCAGAGGAGAAGGGCGGTCTTTCTGGAACCCTCTGGAGATCAGACCTGAGTGTCCTATCATAAAAGAGTATGCATTGACTAGGCCTTAATTCTCTGGACTCACTGCCTTGCAATTTCCACAGCTGGGATCACCTAAGACTCATCTGAGACTCAGCCTTCTTCCACACGCTGGATCCAGTTGGTGATTTTATTTGGCTAAGAGTAAGGAGCTTCGGCCCATAGCTTAGTATCAACTGAGGTTAACACTGATGGGTCATTATCATCTTTGTCATTAATTTATGACCAGTCAAGTTGATTGAGAGGCTAATGAGTTTTGGATGCAGACAGCACTGGGTGTGATTCCTGGATCTGACGTTTATTATCTGAGCTTCCTCGAATCTCTTCTTTCTGCGCTTCAGCTTCCTCATCTCCCGAGAGGAGATAATAACATTTATCCTGGTCTACACACGTGGATCTATATACAGTGCTGGAAGAGTTTGTGGTACATCATAGGTACTCAACAAATGCTATTTCCCCTTTATTACTCCCCCGTCTGTGTTTAGGAATAGAAAAGCTTCATGCCATTATAGTCAGTCGCTTTGCATGCTGGGAATGATTGATTGTATATTCCTGACACTGTCATAGATCTTGTTGGAAATTTAGGTGAGGCCAGTGCCTAGGAGGAGTTAGAAGTCCAGGCTACGTTTTCTATCTTGGTATTCCCATGACACCTTGCACATGCTTCTATCGTGGAATTTATCATGCTGTTTTGAAATTATTTGTGGCCCATGTGACTTCTCCTCCTTGAAGACAGAGTCGATGCTTTATTCAGCCTCAACTTCCCCAGGCCTAGCACAGTGTGGGGGTCACTGCTCATGCTATGGTGACTTCATGCTGTTCCTCTGTAAAAGGGGTCCACATAGACCTGTCCTGTTCAATCTGACCAGGAAATGAGTCAACCTGTTTCAAACTGCCCAGACCTCTTTGAAGGAGAAACGTGCGCACACACACACACAGACTTTGGGGACTTTGTTTTAAAATGGAACCAGGTATTAGATGATAACATTTTTTGAAATTTTTTATGGAGAATTTCCTTGGAACTGATTCCCCTATGCACAGAGGTCTACATACCTCAGCAGTCAGCGCTCACGGCCTCCTGATCTATGCCCAGCCCAATGATGAGGCAAAAAAGGAAATATCGACCAAGAAGCACATTCTCAGTTGGAGAGACTCATGAGCCTTTGGGAACAATACAATTTGGGACACATGGGTCACTAATAAGCAGTGGTTTTAGTGGTGATAACTCGTGAGCATAATATCACTATTTTAATTATCATCTTTCGTATAATTAAGTTGTCAGAATTGCAGGGGAAGGAGGGTACGTGCGATAAAAATTTGGAGACTCAGGGAGATCAGTGTGGGTTGAAAATGATTTCATGTATCAAAATAATTATGATAATAATTAGCCTTTGCATGATACCTTGCAATTTACAAAGCGCTTTTACAGCATTGTCTAATCTCACAAAGGTTATGAACTGGCCCTTAGACACGATCTCATGCCAATATTAAGGTTCCATGCCAAACCTTGAGAGTTACAAGATGGGATGTAGGGGACAGTGGGGAAGGAGAGGGTTCATAATGCATTAAAAGGCAGAAAATCAGCCAAATTCATTGGCAGAGAAATAGATTTATTTGGCATTTTAGAAACTCGAAAACACATCTTGTAAAAGAAGCAGTTGGCCCATATTTTGATTTCATGATGCTTGGCATTTTTCTTCATTCTTTTGGGGTGAGTTTTTGACATGCAATTGCAATGATGAAATTTGCTTGCTTGGAACTGAAAGATTCACAAGACCGGGGTACATTTGAACCTTATTTAGAGGCAAAATCTAGAATTATTGGATTAAGCTACTGATTATAAGGAGAAGCATAGTTACAGGGAAAATATGAGGAGTTGATTGATATTTCGTTTAAAACTCAAGTCTCCATTTCCCAGAGAGAATCCAGTTTGATCCCCAGGATGCTCCCTACAGCTCTATCTACCTTCCCACAACCACAACTAAAGGTTGAACTTTCTATCTCATAAACAGCATAATCGAAAGCCAGGCCTTAATAAAAGCCAAATAAGTTAATCAAATGCAAATGGGAATGAGAATTAGCCTTGAAAACTAAAGAGAACCCTGCCTGCCCCTCCTCCTCTCCCTCCCTTCCTCCCTCCCTTTTTTTGCCTCCTGCCCTGCCTTTCCTTCAAAAATGCAAGGTGACCTGGATGGCTGGGGAAGAAGAGACCTGTTATTCAAGAGACGAACAGCCCAGCCTGTACCGAGTCGAGTGATTGGACGACACAGGGAGCTAGAATCATCTAGATAGCCACGAAGGCAGCTCGAGAGCTGCGCGAGCGTGTCGCTGGCTCAGGGGTAAGCCCTTCCAGATGTGGCCGCCGCGCGCGCCTGGCGGCGGGCCAGCAGCCGCCTGCAACCGGCGCTCCCCGGGCCGCAGCGCGAGCCGCAGTGCCGGCGGCCGGAGCGCGCAGCCCCGCCGCGGGCCGGGGACAGCCATCTGCAGCAGGACGAGAGGATGGTCGCCGCGCCGGGGCTGCGCTGAAGTCCTTTGCGGGTGATCAGGGGAGCTGAGGCCCGCGTGATGGCTCAGCCCCTGAGAGCCCCTCTCCGGAGGTCCTTTAGCGATCACATCCGAGACTCCACGGCTAGAGCCCTGGATGCTATTTGGAAAAACACCAGAGACAGACGGCTGGCAGGTGAGGGGCGAAGGCGTGGGGGGTGGGGGGTGGGGTTGGGGTGGGGGCAGGGGGTGTGGGGATGAGAAGTATTAGAAGGAAAACAATTAAATACACAGACGCAGTTATTAACTCGGATAATTGATGATCTCATCAGCTGGGTAAAGTTTATCCGTGTCATGGTAATGATTTCAGTCTCCCATCCTCTGATATTTAACGTTTCTGGAGTGGTTTGGTTTTTTTTTTTCACTCTAATGCCTCTCTGGGTTTTGGTCTGATTCTTTCTAGATAAGGTTTTATGAGAGTTTGTTTTTTTTTTTAACCTTGAAAATAAAAGCAAGGTCCTTTTTGAGCGTCGGGCAGTCAGTGGTGATGAACAACCGCAGGCAGAAGCACGCAGATCTGTTGCGCTGGGGAGGGTCAGCTGTGGAGCTGGCTTGCCTGAGGTGGCCTGGCGCTGTGTGCAGGAGAGGGGCCTGGAAGGGCTGTGTGTCAGTGGAGTAATCTGGGCTGCCCAGTGAAAGCCTGCTGGTATTTCCTCTGGCAGCCTGGAGCCGCTCTGAGTTCCAAGAGGGTGTCAGGTATGCTAGAGGCAGGCATTTGAAATATAATAAAACATAAATACAGTGGTGCAGTTCAAGTGTTCTAGGGCTCATGTGACAGCGACGAAATGGCACACTGTGTGTGAAGAGGTCCACTAAGGAAACAGGAACTTCCCCCTGGTCCTGGTATTAAGAATGTTCATAAACTGATGTAGAATAGCATCTCACAGTAACAAAACACCTCTCCCAATCCAGGAAAGGTATCCCAGGGGTGTTTGATGGCTCCTTCTTGTTTGTTCTCTAAATCTGTATCCTTATGTCATCTTCATGGATGGGTCAAAGATTATGTTTTCTTAACCTTTTTGGTTAATCCAGTTGTTTTTCATATACTGAATGAAGTTCTGAATTGTTAAAAACATCAGAAGTGGCCTCCGAGTATTGATCCAGATTTCTGTGCTGTGTGTTCTTGATAAAAGGTCGTTCGACTTTCACATAATTGTCCTGATGTGACTTGAAGGGGGGAAATTTAAGGTTTGTGATGGTGATAAAGCAGATTATGAAGATAACATGCTAGTTACAATACCATCGTAGGCTGTAAGGCTTTACTAAGCGCTCATGAAAATCTTTCTCTCTGTTAAACTGAACAATATTGCCCAGGACTGGGAGAGAGTAAACAATGTCAAGTCTAAGAGAGCAAAATATTTTAAATTTAATTTAACCATTTTCTTATCGCTTTAGAGTAAAATGTGATACCTTAAATCCAACTTTCTGAGAATGTTTTAAGGTGTTTTATCTAATGATGATAATTTGCAATTGACCAGAGGAAGTTTAGGAAGTAAAATTCACAACTATAATTGGTTGACCTTAAAAAAAAAAAGCAATTCCTTCATTATCATCTTATTTGTCAAATCCATTGTCTCAAATGGAAAGATTCCGGAAATAATGTCTTCTTAAGGATAACACAAAAATATATATTGTGGTTTGGGGTTTTAATTTGAGAGTAAGATTAATTTAAACATTTCTGCTTCCCTTGTATATTCTCTTATATAAGATTTCCTCTTATATTTTCATAACTGAGGAGCTTTTGACAACTGTTGACCTCTAAAAATAAGGATATTACCCCTGGAAAGTTGCTGTCTCTTTCTTGTCATTTGTATACATTAATGGTCTATACGGAGACAAAAATTTAGCATCAGATGAAAAACACTTGGAGAAAAATAGTTACTTTTTATGTGTGATGAAAAATTAAACATTTCCACAGCTCTAATAGCAAATAGGATTTTTGCTGCTCCCGGTCCACTGAAGGAAGAAATTCTTTCTATTGCCCAGATTTTCTAAGATGAGTACGACCTCCTGGGTAATTCACACAGTAGAGAATCAGGAACTACAGTTGAAAGGAAAGGACTTAGGCTACTGACGGCCGACTCTGATTACTGCGTCCTCCCCAGTGCTTGGCACGTGGCTCATAGCTCAATGGGTGTTTGTCAAATGGAGTCTGATTTGGTGCATATCCAAACCCCAAGAGCACTTACATCTTTCCTTTGCCTCAAACTTCTCTGCACCCAACCTTCCCACTGACCAAAGGCTAAATAATAGCTGTTAATTATCCACAAAAAGTCACCTTCTCGAACACCAGATGCAGTCTTGATTGTACGTCAGACCACTTTGCAGAATGGAGGGCGGGGGAAAGTCCAAACCTCCCACTTCACTTTATGTTGTGAAATTAATCAGGTGACAGGTAAAAAGTGTTTTGAAGCCTCTGGCGGAACATACTTCTGTTAATAGCACCTGAAATGTTCTCTCCGTGATGATCATTACCTTGATGACTTTCATCGAGTTTCTCAAAAGCTGATCTGAGATTTCAGTTTCTTCCAGAGGTTTGATCTGACCAAAGTGTTTGGCCATGGGACAAAGTTTTAACTGTCCTCGGTAGGTGTTTTCTCTCTCAATCAATCTCTTTCTCTCTCTCTCTCACACACACACACACACACACACACACGCACACTATGTAACTTACCAATTCCAAGTTCTTCTATCTCAAATAATGTCATGTACAAAAACTGCCATTTACTTCCCCTTGCCTAAACTTCCTTCTATATAAAACAGGGATTTCATCTGTTATTTTTAAGGACCCACAGCCTTATATAAACAAAATACAGAACTGCAGCTAGGAGAAGGCCTTCCACTTGTGTGGAGTGACAGAAGAGACCGTCTTAACTGCCTCCTCCTTTACATGTAATTGCGGTTTTCTGCCCAACCACAGCCCATAGGGGTTTCTCTTCCTCCCATCCTCTCTCCAAACATTCTTCCCAACCCCACAGGTCCACTGTCTTCTTTCTTAAGAGCAGAGGATGGCATTGAGTTTTCAGGGAATTAGAACTTTGAGGTTGACATTGGGTGACGAATGGGGCAGACAGCCCTTCTCTGGACGAATTGTGCATCCATCTTAAACCTCCTCTGTGTCCCTGCTATTCCCCTAGTGCCACCTCCCTCCCCTTGGTTACAGGGACATATGGCTTCAGGTTGCATTTCATTCCTGAAAACCCGTTGCCCCTTAATCCTTTTTCATAGGGCTTTTTTTTTTTTTAAGATTTTATTTTTTCCTTTTTCTCCCTAAAGCCCCCCGGTACATAGTTGTGTATTCTTCGTTGTGGGTCCCTCTAGTTGTGGCATGTGGGACGCTGCCTCAGCGTGGTCTGACGAGCAGTGCCATGTCCGCACCCAGGATTCGAACCAACGAAACACTGGGCCGCCTGCAGCAGAGCGCGCGAACTTAACCACTTGGCCACGGGGCCAGCCCCCTCTCATAGGGCTTTTTAGCCTTTTTTGTGCCAGTAGATCTCTTTAGCATTCTGCTGAAGCCTGTGCATCACTTCTCAGAATAATATTTTTAATGTATAAATAAAATACATAGAATTATAAAGGAAACCAACTATAGTGAAATACAGTTATCAAGGTATCCCAAACAAAAATTTGTGATGTAGTAGTATAACATGAATTAATTATATAACAAGATAATGTGTTTAAAATATAAGGAAGTAAATTAAATATTTTTTAAAGATACCAGTGTGTAGATTGTTATTGCTTAGCTAGAATAAGAGCATTGGACTGAACTGTCTGATTCATCTGCTTGTCACCATTGTGAATAGGAAATCCTGGGGAGCAACATCCACATCTGGGTCATCAGTGTGCAGACCTTCAGCTTTACTGTTTGGTGGCCGAATGGGGCCAGCAATGTCACAAGAACATCTGTGGACAGAAAAACTGTATCCTGTATGATCTGGAGTGGATTTGATAACTCCCATAACTGTGGAGTATAAATGGTATTTTGTGCTGTCTACAGCAACTGCAATGTGATATGGAACAGTCTAGTTTCTATTGGTAATAAAGCCACAAGGACAGCTAATACCACTGCATGGGGGAGTGGCAGTTTGTCAACATTCATAATTGGAAGAAGTGCTAAATTTCAGTTAGAGTGTAGTGAAAAGAAAAATGTAATTTTTTTCTCATCCAAGTTCACGGACACTCTGAATTCTCTCCATAGACCCTAGATTAAAAATCCCTGCCTACTACTCACCGTGGCTTTCAAATACTTCCAGTCAAAAATTCTTCTAGACTGAGATGCTGGGCTGTCATGCATGAGATGGCTGGAATTCCTTGATGTGTGGTTGACAAAGCTCCACAAACAAGTTTGGACTGATGTACCAATAAGATTGCCTCTAATGAAAAATAAAAGAAACTAAAATTCAGACTAGAAAGTGGCTGAGAGACTGAAGATAAGGCAAAACCCGGAATACACGTGTACAGGAGCTTTCATCAATTTGGAAAGTGAAATGAATAAATGAACCAAAAAGAAATTAAATATTAGTGTTTATTTAACAACACCTAATAAGATGAGAAAAGCATATGGTGTAAAACACACTGATGTAAAAAAAAGGATTCAGTCTATTCAATTAGAGAAACATGACGTAGAAGGGGAAAACTCTAGATGCCTCAACCTACTGCGAGACACGTGGGACTACTTTGAAGGAAAGGAAGAAGAACTGAACTGCTCATGAAGAAGGCAGGAAAATTTAGACAAGTCTCAATCCAGGTGAGATTCAATGGGCATGAATTCTTCAAGTATCTACATTAGGTTGGATCCCCCTGGGGTATTTTGTTGACTGTTCAGCATCTTCTGTCTTTTGTGAAATAGATTTTTACGTTTCAGCTGACCAGGTCTCCAGTTCACTGGCAAAATGAATGCTTGACATACATGTGCAGTAGGTTGGCTCTCAATTCAATGGGGCAACAAAAATTCTGGCCGACTTCCCATGACAGGCAACCACAAACACTGGCTCCTGTGAACTGTTTTCTGCTCATTGGTTCACAGTGAAAAGCAAGTAAGGGCATATATAATGCCTTTTAACCAAAAGTGATGTAGGCCTCAAAATATGCAGGCTCCTCCAGTAAACAAAGACTTGTCTAGATGTATGCGACATTGTATAACATTTTAAATGATCTGAGAGACCACCATTAATGATGCTTCATGAGACACTGTCACATTTCTAGAGGGTAGAGGTGATCGTGTGTTAAATTAGATATTACTATTTCAATAAAAAGAAGAGAATGTCGACGTCGAGGCCTTCTTTGATGAGAGGAAGCATAATGCAGTGGCTAAGAGAGCTGGCTGTGACGTCAGACTGCCTGGGTTTGAATCCTGGCTCTTGCACTGGATAACGTTGGGCAAGTCATCTGTTTCTCACCAATATAAAAAGGATGATGATAGTACCTATGTCATGAAATTGTTTTAAGGATTAAATGACCTACTATGCAAATTGCTTAGAAGACTCCATCACTTTGGCTCGTTATAACTCCCCTTTCTTTTCCTTAAGCTTTACTTCCATAAGCTTTACTCCCATAGAAGCTTCACCCCATTGGCATGACACAACTATAATTTGCCTAAGCCTTTTGAGCAAATGTAGTTCAACCAGTCCAAAAAAAAAGAAAAGAAAAGGTAAAATTTCAATGGCAATTGGAATTTATCTCTGTACCTCTGGAGAAAAACAAAGAAGAATCTAATGGAGGTGACTTTAGTGCGGACCTTGTCGAACTCCGCAGTGAAGTGACTGGAGAAGGACTGTTTCGCACATTGATGAGGGAATCTGTCCTTGCACATGAGTTTGTCAGGCTAGGTGTACAATATCTGAAAGTCTTCCCAAGCGAGTTGGAACCTGCTTTGAAAATTACTATATAGTCGGAGCCAAACATGGAAAAGAGCAGCAGCACCAGCCGCGGTCTGGGGTTTCAAGCACGTGGCCCAGCTCTGGAATGGGAAAAAGTATGCCAAATGTCAAGGCTGCCACTGAAAGGGATATTTTGCACGCCTCCCTTTCTGGAGCAAAACTTCTGTAACTTTCTTCCTTTAAAATAGTACATGTGAGCAGGGTGCATATCTGGCCAAAGATCATTATAATTGTAATAACAAGACGTGTCCAAGGTCACAGTCTTGGTAGGAGGGGTGTATTAATTAGTCACAGGTCTGCTTAAGGATCTGAAGCTGTATCATGCAGCCCAAACTGGATTTAAAAGAACATTCCCCTGGAAGTTCCCTATTTCAGGGAAATTATTAAGATATAAATTGAAGTAAAACTTGTCATTGTTTGTGTTTTTCAATTTCTGACTCTGGTCGCTTACTTTTAATAACCTGGCATTCTTTCTATAGAAATTGAGGTATAATTGATGCTCAGCGTTATATAGTTTCAGCTGTACAACATGATGCTTCGATATTTGTATATATTGCAAAACGATCACTACAGTAAGTCTGCTTAACGCCCATCACCACACACTTGAGAACTTTTTTCTTATGATGAGAAATTTAAGATTTACTCTTTTAGCAACTTTCAAATATGCAATGCAGTGTTATTAACCATGCTGTACATTACATTCCCGTGACTTATTTATTTTATAAGTGGAAGTTTGTACCTTGTGACCTCTTTCACCCATTTGGCCCACCCCTGACCCCTGACTCTAGCAACGACCAATCTGTTCTCTGTACCTATGAGCTTGGTTTTGTTTTGTTTTGTCTTTTTTTAGATGCCACGTATAATGGAGATCATATGGTATTTGTCTTTCTCTGTCTGACTTATTTCCCTTAGCATAATGCCTTCAAGCTCCAAGCTCCATCCATGTTGTTACAAATGGCAAGATTTCATTCTTTTTTTGGCTGAATAATATTCCTCTGTGTGTGTTTGTGTGTGTGTATCACATTTTCTTCATCCACTCATTCGTCGATGGACACTTAGGTTGTTTCCATGTCTTGGCTATTGTAAATAATGCTGCAGTAACATGAAGGTACACATATCTTTTTGAGTTAGTGTTTTCATTTTCTTTGGATAAATACCCAGAGGTGGAATTGCTGGGTCATATGGTAGTTCTATTTTCAATATTTTGAGGAACCTCCATAGTGGCTGTACCAGTTTACATTCCCACCAGCAGTGCCCAAGGGTTCCCTTTTCTCCACATCCTCACCAACAATTTGTTATTTCTTGTCTTTTTGATAATAGCTATTCTAGCAGGTGTGAGGTGATATCTCATTGTGGTTTTGATTTGCATTTCCCTGATAACTAGTGATTGTGAGCATCTTTTGAGTACCTCTTGGCCATCTTTTCTGTAATCTGTCGTCCTGGAAGAAAGAGGATGTGTGGTCCAGAGGGCATGTGCTGGAGTTGTTTGTGTGTGATGATGATGGGTTTGCATTGATCCTTCTGTGCTCTTCCCCCATTGCTCGTGAACAACCACTGATATTTTTGAAGCATTTGCTTGGAATTATTGATGAAGACTTAACCAAAGGCCAAAGTTATCTAACCCCTTAATAATCAAATTCTGTAGTGACTGTAATACTGTTGCTGCTCTTCTCAGGCACAGCCAAAGACTAGGCATGTAACGTGAATGAAATTTTTTTGTGTAATATGAACTGTATGTGACATCTAGCAATTGGTGGTTATTATCATTTGGATGCATTCTCTATTACAAATAATATAATAACAATAATTATGTTTTCATTTGAGTGCCTACTAAGTACCAGAATCTATGTGGAGAGCTCTAAAGGCATTTTCCCATTTAATCTTCAAAATAATCCTAAGAGCTGTATTCTCCTATTTTTATTCCCATATAAGTTAGGATATTTTTTTGGTAATATCTTAAAAATCCACTAGTAAATATCCGTGGACAAAACTCAGAAACAGATCTAGCCCCATGGCTGAGTGGTTAAGTTCACATGCTCCATTTCGGCACCCCAGGGTTTCACCGGTTTGGATCCTGGGTGCGGACCTAGCACTGCTCATCAAGCCATGTTGAGGTGGCGTCCCACACAGCACAACCAGAAGAACCTAAAACTAGAATATGCCACTATGTACTGGGGGGCTTTGGGGAGAAAATAAAATAAAACAACTCAGAAACATCATTAAGTAATCTCAAAAATATTTATTGAGAACTTAGCATATGCAAAACACTGTGCTAGGCACTGAATGACAAACAAGACAGGCACCATCCTTGCCCCCCAGCCCTCGATATGACACCTGAATTTGAACTCAGGAGGGGACCAGCATGGGTAAAGTGAACTCCATTTTATTAAAGAAGAACTACATAGTGTCTCCTGGACACTGAGGGGTGTCTGAAACTCATCACTGATTTGTTCTTTAAAGTAGTGATTCTCAGGAGGGTGGGGGAAGGCACATCTGTAAGGGGCAGTATCAGAAAAAGCGTATGTAGCTTTTAAAAATATACTCGATCAATTTATTGTTTTCATAGTACTGTATCTTACAAATGCTGAAGGTAGAGAAAGAAATCATGGGTGGGAGGGACAGACATGAGTATAAAGATTGAGAAATACCAGTTCAAACTGCTCTGCAGATCCCCGTGGGCCCAACTGCCCTCATGAGCAGTGTAACTTGTAAACACAAATAAATAAATCAGACCATCAGTGGGATGCCCCCAAACAACCAAGGGAGACCATCTCTGCAAAGAAGGGCCAGGCAAGTCAGTGCATCTTCCCTAATGAATTGGCCATTCTCTCCATAGGACAAAGACTCTTTACTTCCGAAGTGCTATGAAGTCATATATTCAATCATTTTTTTTAAGATAAGATGCTGACCTTTTTTCGGTTTAAGCGTACGAAAGTCTAAAATATGTCGCTGTGTAAAATAGAGTGCTCTTGACTGATTCAGAAATCAAAATGAACTAAAATTGGAAGTTGTTCTTTAAATATCTCAATTTATAGACGAGATTAGTCTCAAACTTCAATATACATGAGCTCTCGAACTGAAATAGATTGTCCTAAGTCTTTTGTGATTCTGCAGAATTTCTTATGGAACCAAACTCAAAGTCAATACACCTGTTCTTCTCATCATAACTTTAAGAGAGAGATTCCTATTTTGCATTTTTAAAAGAAAAGAAAAATAATGATAAGTGAGTTGTGTTAAAAATATGGCGTAATTATAATATCGTTAAATGTTTACCCCTCACCAAAGTTATGTCACACTCTGAGCAGAAAAATACTTGAGATAATAGCATTTCAGGATTAAGTATACAACTATAGTGAAACAATTCTACAGCTCCATATACAAAATGATCTCAAAAAATTCTGCTCCATTTCAGATCAATGACATCCTAGATTGTTTTCAATTGTTTGGAAATTAATTATCATTTACCCAATGTAGAGGTTAAATCAATGAGAAAATTACCAAAGAAGATATGAGTTTGTGTTAATATTGGTTTGATCAATTTTCACGTTTTTAATTAAAGCATAGTTTGAATGTTGACAATATGTTCACGTATCATGGCCTCCTTTTCTCTTAAAGGTAATTTCACTAGTATATTCCAAAGAATGTGGTTAATTATGGCTTCTTACTGTTACCAGGTAGAGAGGCTGAAGGATGAAAGAAAGCCTGAAAATTTTTAAGGTTGAATGTTTCATTTTCAAATAAGGGACCTAGAAACAGAGAAAGTATGGAACACGGTTCAGACGCTGTACAGTCAAGAGGGCAGACAGAACATCCACTGAAGGAAAGACTAACAAAGCGGGTTTTACACCGGATGGGCATAATCTTTTATTAACTACGAATTAGCTCATAATGATTGTGCTCTGACTATGTGAAAGACACGATGCTAGGGGGTAGAAAAGATACAGAGATAAATTAAAAGCTGTCTCTGGACTTTGATAGTCTAGAGTCTATTTGGCAGGAAAAAGTAACTTACAGAGGAAACCAGATTCCAAGTTATGATTTGACAGGTACCATAAAGTACTTGCTGAGCCAATCAATATCTGTTCCTCCCTTACTCTGTCCCAGCCTTCTGTTTCCCTCCTTTTCTTCCTCCCTCCCTCCTTTCCTCCTTTTCTTCCTCCCTCCCTGCCTGTCTTCCTCCCCCTCCCTCTCTCCTCTGTGAGGCATGAATTTCCACTGGTCCAAGCGCATTATAACCAAAGGATAGCCACACTAGTTCATCATTACTAGTTTTTCTGTACTTTGTCAGAGTCACGCTCACTTGTACCCCAATGAACACTATTTGTAAATGAAAATTTCCTTGACACAGTTAACTTTTAAAGTCATAATGATCACTTTCCCACTCTCACTCACGGAAATGAAAACATTTGAATCATTGCAGAAAAGAGCCTCCTTGCCTCTATGAGGATGTGACAGTAGTGGGTTGTGTGTGTGTGTGTGTGTGTGCACACTAGGAGAGTGGTGCAAACGTTAATACAGGTATTTCAGATTGAATTTTTTTTTCACAGTAGCGTTGGTGTGTTCAGCCAATAACTTATGTGGATGTTCCTTAACATTTGAAGAAATTCTCACACTAGTAACTGGACGAACTTGCCTGCTTGCACCTTCCACTGGATAAAAATATAAATATAAAATACTCCACTGTCATTTTCTCCAGTATACCCTGGGAAGCAGGAAGCTTTGCCTTTTTCGAGACACTCATTGACCCACACCTTGCATTTGGTATAGCTCAAATATGTTCCAGATCAAAAATTTCATAAGGTCTTGCGAGTGGCAGGCAGGAAGTAGAGAGTGAGAAGAAGGCCACGTTTATGATTTGCCAAGATATTGACCCTGACTTCTCATTATTTGACAGTAAAAATATCTTCCTGTTGAATTCAGTGCCATGATAGAGGAGTGTCAATTCTGATCCTCTATAGCAAGAATCTCCAGTCAGTAAATTATTTCAGTTAAGAACTGAAGCAGTCTTAATAAAAACAAATTAACAACTTCAAGACAATGAAAATCACCAAGGCATAGCGGAAAAATATGGCATATTATTGCTTAGTGCAATCTTGCTTGATGACCTCTGTGATCCTGACACTACGTATCACCTTTCTCTCTTCTTTCTCTGTCTCTTTAGGGGATTTATTATTAGCGTGAGCACATCTAGGCAATTGCACACGCAGACACACACATGCACACGCCTCAGGAAGCCATGACTTCAGGGAAACTTTCTTCATAAAAGGTTGAGGATTCCTGATTGACAGGATGCTGCTGTAAAAATCACAAGGTAGCATCTGGTTGTTGACAGCTTGGCATGGGGGGGAGGGTAAAGCACATTTAATGATGTCTAGACTTTGTTTTATCTGGTAGATTTTTTGCGACATATTTAGCTTTTTGCAGACAACTCTCAAATGACTGACTCAGCATTCGGTGTGGTTCAGTTTATCATGATCCATCATCTCTAATCTGGTTTTGAATAGCAGGATGTTGTAGGTCCAGATTGAAGTGTGACCTCTGCATGTTTTCCATTCATGCTTGATTACTATATCCTAGAGGTCTAGACAGTGTTATTGGTTTCTCACCAACATAAACATCTGGCAAAAAAAAAAAAGAACTAAACCAGATGAGTAAGAACATTCCTAATCCACCTTTGCAATATGCTATATTTAAAATAAAACTTTTAAAAGTGAAGCCCATCTCAGGTTGAAAAGGATGCCATCCAGTGTATTGTTTTTCATCTCCAATAAGACAGGCTTTAGACTATAATTTTTCACTGATGAAAACAAGTTTGAACATGTAATTTCAAACTGCAGTAGAAACATCTTTCCTTTGTGCTATTACAAGAAGCTAGAATTTCGTTTAGTGAATTCCACCCAAATGAAATGAGCACGCATGTGTTGACGCATGGGTAGCTCATGGATGGACAAATGAGATGACAAACCAATGGAGGTGGGGAAGGGAGGTGATGGGACAAAACCCATTGCAGTGTGGGATGAGTACCATATTAGGTCTTCTCAAGTTTTATTTCACACGGGTTGATTTTCATAGTCTAAGTTATTCATCATATTGGAACTATGCAGAGGGCTTATTTAAGAGCCAGAACCCATGAGAATAGGGGGCAACCAGGAGCACCTTGGAGAATGTGACAGGATAACCCGATGTGTTTGCCTTACTCACGTCTTTCGTATGCAGATGGCACATAGAGCAATATGGTGAGAATAACGCTGGATATGTTATACTTAGGATATTGTAAATTTATGAAATGTACATTCAGTAACTAATTCCAGTTTATGTACAACAATCATGCAAAATATTAAGCTTCTTTCTGTCTTCCTTTTTTTTTTTTTTTTGCTAGGGCAAGAAAGAAAGATAGAGAAAGGTTTCTTTCAGTCCTTCAGTGGTCATTTGTATAAATTGATGACATAGAACCCAAACAGTGTTTCCAACCAAAGCTCTTAGGCACAGCATGATCATTGCACAACTGAAGATAAACATGGAGGGTAATCTGCAGAAAAATTATTTCAAAGCGGTGCCTGAAAATCTATTGTAAACACCCTTTGCACCATTTAAGACAATGACAACAGTCTGTGACCTGCCACTCTGCAGATACCCCAAGGATTAGCAGCACATCAGAGCCAAGTGTCAATAGGCTGGGAAAGGGGGGAAAAAAAACCATTTAATTTTTAAAAAAAAGGAAAAAAGAAAGCATAGTCTGGGAAGGGCATTAACAGGGAGAGGAGAGTAAACCACCGCCTGCTGACACTGCCCTCTTGGAGACTAGAGCAAATGAGTCCAAACCGCACACCCACCTTCTCAGCCACCACCATACACATTCCGAGTTCCCATTCTTTGGAGGCCGGTTCGCAGAAAATGTTTTTATTTCTGTGACCCTGAGCATGACTCCCACTTTGCTGCATAAAGTGTTCCCCGAGTGAACCTTGGTGGCCTTCCATCTTCGTTAATCCCCACCCCCAACCCACACATACCCAACTCTCGAACTTCTGTGGCTGTTCACTCCTTTTCTTCACCCATTTTGTATGTAAAGGGAGGTACTGAGTTGAACGAGCTGAGGATGCATAATTTGTCCTGTGTGTGCATGCTTTCTTTTCTTTCTTCCATATTTTTCTCCCTCTTCAGACTTAAAATATTTTAACTGATTAGCAAAACACCATTACTTGAGCTCTCCACTTGATGCTACATAAAAGTGCATGTTTTTGAATCACGTAACTTACGCCATGTCTCTGTTTTTAAATGGAGTCTAGGAAAATGGCAACTTTTATGACCATAGCAAAAAGCTGACCCGTACCTTGTACCGATTGAGTTCTAAGGGTCAGAAGCCAAGTGCTTTTAATAAGTTTTTAAGAGTAGGTAACCCTTGCTCACTTTGAAGACTGAAGCGTGTACTAATTGCTTTTGTAAAATGAAGGTGATGTTGCTATAGCTAATGGTCCATGCGGTCGCACCCTCGGGCATTTGATTCCACTGTCCTGTGTGGCCTAAGTTGCTGTTTTCATAACATACTCATTGTTTTTTGATTCGATGCACTTCGGGTAACATTTGAAATTGGTAACTTTGCCCTCCAAAACTCTTTTATCCTAAAATATCTTTAGATGCATTCTCAATTAACTAATAGCAAGACTCTCTCTGTTAAACAAGAAACCCATGTATCAACCACTAACTTAAGTAAAATAACATTAAAATTACTGTTTAAAAATTTAAATGACTATGTGCTTCTCCGGGATCACATTCCCTCCCACCTCCTCCTCCCCAACTCTCCTGAAATTCTCCAGTCCTGAACTTGGGGTTTAATCATTCCCATGCTGGTTTTATATTCTTATTACATATTTAAGGAAGCTAAAACAATATTAATTATTGTTTTTCACACTTAAAAGTTTTAAGTGGTACCATACTGCAAATATTCTTCTGTAACTCACTTTGCACAAAACTATATTTTTGAAATGTATTCATGTTGAAACAAAAAGATCATTTATTCTTACTGCTGTTATATAAATGTGCCATAATTTACTGATCTATCCTCCTGTTGAGAGGCACTGAGGTTGCTTCCAATAACAAGCACTTGCTATTAGGAATACTATTGTCCATACCTCCATGTGCATATGTGTAGAAATTTCTTTGTGATAGAGTAAGTCATCTAAGGATGGAATTTCATAGTCTAAGATATGCACATCTTATATGGCTAAATTGTTCGACATGCATTACGCACTTATCAATGATATATAAGAATACATTATAGAAAAGAGAATTTTTCAAATGCTGTAAAAGTCAGGATATTTACTTTAAAAAACATAAAAATGCAAATGGTATGGATATTAACTCAGTCAAATTTATATGTATAAATATGTGTACATAGATACATATAAATGTATATGCGTGTGTATATACAGTATTCATATATGTGTATATTTGTATGCATATATAAATTTGTATATGTATATCTCATGTATAGATGTATCATGAAGAGTATTTAAATTATTTTTTTTAAAGATTGGCACCTGAGCTAACATCTGTTGCCAATCTTTTTTTTTCTTCTTCTTCTTCTCCCCAAAGCCCCCCAGGACATAGTTGTATATTCTACTTGTAGGTCCTACTGGCTCTGCTATGTGGGACGCCGCCTCAGCATGGCCTCATGAGCGGTGCCATGTCCATGCCCAGGATCCAAACCTGGGCCACCGAAGCAGAGCGTGGGAACTTAACCACTGGGCCACGGGGCTGGCCCCCAAGTATCTAAATTATTAATAGAATTAAGCAAAGACTAGATGAGTAAGGTTTGGAATGAAGGTTGTAAATAATAAGTAATAGTTCTGTCATTTTAGTGTGGTTTTCTTATATAGGTCAAGCTAAAATGTAGACAAGTATCTGTTTAAAGGTGATAGTAAACATCAAGTTCATTTACGCCTTTTCTGGGCCTGTGTTTGGGTACAAATGCAGCTGAAGCAGATGATGACGATAGAAAATGGAAGGAAAGTCTGTGAATTACAGGAAGCAAAAAGAACGTCCTTCAGAGATAACATCCTCACAATAACCTATGTGAAGAAATGCTTCCAAGAACTCCTAACAGAACACTTCCTCTCCACCCAAAAAAAATTCCCTGAAGGCTCCCACGAGGACCAAGCGTCCCTGGAACCAAGTGTGAACACCTGGCATAGGGGACCGACTATTTGAATGTCATTGAAAAGTAACCCTTTCCCCGAACAGTGGATAATTATTTCCAAGTGGAGGAAGAATTAATATGCAAGAAAAAGGCATAGATTATATTTTTTCATTCTACTCTGTTAAATGAGTAAGTAACAATACTTTATTTTTTAAGTATCTTTTGTAAGCAAAGCAGTGTGTTTTAGAATCATATGCATGTTAAAAACCAGCGCCTCTACTTCAGCATTTTCTCAGAGATACTTACCTAGTGATGGTTGTTCAACTTTGAACTTTGACCTGTGGGGTAGGGATTGGTGACTTCTGGGCTTGTATTCCTCCATCCTCCTAGCAGTCTTTCTTCTTATCATGTTGATTAGTTGGGAGCAGTGCACTACCTTGTGTTGTGAAGACCTCAGATGTCACCTTAAAAATGGGGGCGTAATCAGCTCCTCATGGTTGCCTGGCAACATTGGTGCATTAACAGTTTTCTCAGTTAAATGATCTCTTTTCGTTTTGCTAAGTTGACTGCAAGTCATTTCTTTAGCGCATAAAGTCCAGGACACAAGCTATACTTTGTAAAGTGTGGTGATTTTCTTCATGAGCACATGATTGTCAATTTTCCTCATGATTTTAATGCCTTTTATCATTTCTCATGGAATATTTTCCCCTCAAGCAATTCTTTAAATTCTTTCTCTTCTCTTCAAAATATAACCCCTGTCTCTTCTTTGAAGTTTCCTAATTTCGGTTAGAACTTCTCTCTAATAAACATCATTTTTTTAATCATTATTTTTTGTGAGGAAGATTACCCTTGATCTGTTGCCAATCTTCTTCTTTTTCCTTGAGGAAGATTGTCGTTGAGCTAACATCTGTGTCGGTCTTCCTCTATTTTATGTGGGATGCCGCCACAGCATGGCTTGACGAGTGGTGCTAGGTCTATGCCCAGGATCTGAACCTGCCAACCCAGGGCTGCCGAAGTGGAGCACTCGAACCCAACCACTACCCCACCAGGCCAGCCCCTCTAATAACCATCATTTCTATACTTAATTTGCCTATTCATTCACAATCACCATCAAAATTATTATTTTTTTGCACACATGCCCTAATTGACACTTAGAACTAACATTCTCTCCCACAAAAACAGTAGCGCCCATACCCTAGAAAGAGGGGTCAGGAAGGAAAATGTAGCAAGGATTTTTAGCCCTTTTTTTTGGTTAAGACCCAGAAAGAATGTAAGATAGAAGTTTTTCTTCAACTTCCTGATATCTAATTTTAGCTCAACGCCTAACCTTCAGTGCTAGCCTCTGCACAGAGCTTTTCTTGCATTATTTAATGCTTGCATAACCCTATGATTTCAATTCTGTTCTTACCCTTGTTTTACGAACTAGGAAACACATCCAGAGAGGTGAGCTAACTTGCCAAAGATCACTTAACGTGTCCAGAATTGAGCTTCTTCACTTTCCCACAAAATTCGTCCTTGTCATCTCAGTTCATGGCAGTCGTCTTTGACTCTTCTCTTCTTTCACCCCCTACATTCCTTCCATCAGACAATCACATCAGCCATACCTGTGAAATGCATCGAGAATCCAACCACTGCCCCCACCCTCACTGCTACCACCCTGGGCCACGCCGCTATCTTCTCGGACTTGTATCCTTACCATCGCTACTTAACTGGCCTCCCTACTTTCACCCTTGCCCCTCTCCTGTAATTTATTCCAAACATGGCAACCAGAGTGATATTTTTAAATATCCTGTCCATGGCTCCTCACCTCAAAACCCTCCAATATCTTGCCCTCACACTTAGAATAAAATCCCATCTATGGTCAAGACGTCCTTACCTGAGCCGGGCCTGCCTACCTCTCCTACTTCGCCTCCTTCTGTTCTCCCCCTAGTTTACTCCATGCCATGCACTTTGGTCTCTTCGCTGTTCCTTGGCAATTGCTGTTCCCTCATCTTGAAAAACTCTTTTTCCTGGGTAGTCACATGGCTCTCTCTCTCACTTCCTTCAGGTCTCTGCTAAAATGTTGCCTCTACTGAGAGGCCGTTCTGGCTCACTCTATTAAAATCACATTCTCCTATCAACCGATTGCAATCAGTTTATCCCAGAATGTTATGTATGTTTATTATCTCTCTCTCTTTCTAGAATCTTAAGTTCTTCTTTAAGGCAAGGAACTTAGTATTGTATATCTAGTTATTCTCAGTGCTTAGAACAGTGCCTGATGCAAACATTTGCAGAAAGATTTAATCAGCAAACAGTTGTATCAATCAAAATGCACACACACATACTGCCAAATGCAGAACTGCATAAATGAATATTGTATCTTAGAATATACAACTATGTTTGTATAGGACCAAGTGAAATAAAAAAGAGGTATCAGGAAGTTGAGGCAAAATGTCTACCTCACATTCTTTCTGAGTCCATCAAAACACTTGGAAGCTATTTGAGTCAGTATCCCCTCCCTAGTATCTCTCATATGTTTTTTTTTTCATAAATTATTTCCAGATTATATTCTTGCTTCAATGTTCCTAATTCCTAAAGCTAATTCTTATGATAGTTATACTTGTATCTATCCAGCATCAGAGCCTCCTTCATCTATCTAGCTAGCTAGCTATCTACCTCTCCATCTATCTAGCTATCTTTATCTGTCTTATCCTCACCTTTTAACTCTAATCCTGTCTCTCCAACCATCTACTGGACATGTCCACTAAATAAATGTTGGATGTCTTGCAACGTCAGATTAAAATCAACAATTCCAAGGTTAATCTCATTATCTCCTTGTCTATTCTTTAGAATCTGTTCCTCTTCTCCGGGTTGCCTCACTTCCCCTTTATCTCTTATACCAAGTCAATCACCAAATACCTTCTGTCTGTCTCTGTGTCTGCCCCTTCCTTTGTAGTCCCACATCCACCACCACAGCACAGACTGCCATTATTCTTCAATAATAATTCAAAGTCTTCTAAGCTTGTCCCTATGTTTCCAGCATCTGCCACTTCAATGCATCACGAATGCCACTGTCATCTTCATTTTGTCACTATTTTTGCATAAAATCCTTCAAGGTCATGCAATTTCCAGGCACCTAAAATCAAAACACCTCTACCTGCTTGTAAAGATCCTCTGTTATCTGCCTACACTGATGTTAGTCATACTGTCTCCCTGTGCTTCTGCTAAAGCACTGTGTTCGTTCCTCCTCTGTAGTTTGCTCCTGGTCTCAACAAATGCAGCGTGAACCCCTTCATCCAAGTCCTTTCCACTTTTCAATTCTCTTGCTTTTATAATGTTTAGAACAATGTCAACCTTTACTGATGTCCATTTTATCTGAAGTCTTGTAACACTTCCCAATTTTTAAAATGTCCATAATTATGTTTCTTTTTATTTATTTCATCTCTTTGCTACCGTTTCATATTTTAGTCTTTCCACCCAATTAGATAGGAATCTACTAGAACAGAAAAAACATCTTGCATATAGTGCTGGTATGCACCCACGTTGCATACCAGTACTTTTTTTTTCAGGCAATTTACACACACACACCAGTGCAAACAAATAAGTCAATTTTCCCATCGCTTACTCAGAAGAAACAAGTTTACGTGTCCATTCAAATAGGGCAAATAGGAAAGAAAGGAAGGAAATATGATGGATTTGGAGAAGTTGTGAAATTTTCAAAGATTGTACTATCTGTATATTTTAAATAATAATGATAATAACAAAGCACTGATTTGCCACACCCCACAGCCAGGGGTGGATTTACAATGAAGCTAATAAAGCGTCAGGGTCCCTCACTTGCCCACATCTCTCTGAGGTCCTAAGGGAACCCTACCACTGTGTTCACATTTTTTTGTAAAATCTGTAAAATTGAGATATTTTAAGTGCACTCAATCTGGATCCTTATGGTTCATTAAAACTCACAGCGGTGAATTGTCTAAGGGTATTTTGCATTCATAGTTTCTCATGTTGGATGGTATTGGGGTGGCCAAACCTTTTGTAGTCATAATTTCTCATACCAAGTACCACTGGAGTGACTGAGTGGGCATTTTGTAATTATAATTTCTGATCTTTTTATTTTCTCGTTTCCTTGGTTGCAAAATGAAATTGAGTGTTCTAAAGGCTAATCCTAGAATGTCTCCTGCTCGTATGAGAAGTGACAAAACCCTGGACAGACAGGAAATGAAATATTGTAAGTGATAGAAACTAATTTTCATTGAAGACCTACCATATTCCAGGAGTTTACAGAGGCCATCGATCTCTTCGAGCGCTGCCACAACCATTTACGGCAGATATCATGTTCCCCATTGACAAATAAGAAAACTCAAGCTCAGAATGTTAAGTAACTTGTCAAAAGTCACGTAACTAGCAAGAGTTTAAATTTGGATGTGAGCTTAATGCTCCTGAATACAGAGTCCCGGATGTCCCCAAACATTATTATAGGACTGAAGCAAAACTTAGGAAGTAAATATTATAAATAAATGGGGACATAGATGGGTAACCATTTTTAGAAACTAACAAATATGTAAGTCCTCTCCTAGCTACATATTTTTTCCACTTGTTGTAAACAAAAAGTAAAAATGTAATTTTTTTTCCTGTACTCCTCTATTCTCTTGATGTATTACTTTGAGAGAGTCAGAGTAAAGTGGCAGTTTCCTTTGTGAAGTCAGGGATTTATCATTTGTCAGTCCCTTCAGGAAAATGTGAAGGCGGGGGAGTTGAAGGATCTGAAGAGCTTGGAGTGTGACACTCAGGCTATTTATCTTCAGGTACCGGAATGTTGTGTTTCTATCAGCCTTGAACTTGTGATTTGCTGGGTGATTCAAGTTAAGATAGTAGCAGCTCTAAAACGGTATGAGTGAATTGAAATTTGCTGCGTTCAAGTAATTCCTTACTTGTGGTTCCCTGCCTTAACAGCCTTTGAGAAATCTGTTGTCAGGACTTACGTATATTTTATTTCAAGTTGACTTTTGATTATTTCCCTCTTGTATTTTCTTAGACATTTTTGTAGCTAGAAAACAGCTTTGTCATTGCTTTGGCAAAATGCATACAGAACTTGCTACTCACTAAACACATTATGAGAGGGAGAAAGAGAGATTGCTTTTAAGTTCCCATGCATTCAAGCACAGACAGCTGGTTAGGATTAAGAGAACATTCTACCTTCAGCATACAGCTTTCCCACAGCTTCTATTCCTCTCTTTTTTTTTTTTTTCCTGTAGCTGACATAAACAAAGTCAGCATCATATCCTGTATTCAGTTAACATTTTTGATATAATCAGGATATTCCAGTAAATAATTTTTAATACTGAATACAGCAAACATTTCATTATTCAGGAATCTGCATTTTAACCAGAGCATACATTCACACAATGACTAAAACATGTAAAGTAGATTATGTCACACAAGATCGTCCCTACCAATAGCTAGGGTGCTGTTATTCACTTGCTCACTGGGCAAGTCAGACTTCCTGGGTGTTTTTGTTGTGTTTTGTTTTTTTAAAGTGAGCAGATGTGGTCCTGGGAACGGCATGACAAAATCAGACGGAAAATTGTCATCAGAGAACTTGGTTTTGTGATATAAGTCATGACTGCCGTGGACAACCGTTTTGTGACATCCAGATTGCAGTGTTACAGAAGTTTAGGGTGGACCTTTGTCCCTGATCCTGTCTTCCAATACAAACAAGGCAGTGCACAGATCGCAAATAAGAGGGTCAGAGACCACCACATGTGTTTAAAGAATATCCTTCATTCTGTACCCCGAACAATATATCACTGGTAGTCACTATTCCAAGTCGCCTATGGCCGTCTCCAGAGACCCTGCCCTTGCCCGTTGACTAGTTAAACTATTTTAGAAATCTGTAACAAGAAGAGCCAATGGTATTGTAATGATCTAGTCTAAGTAAGGCCTTGTTGGAATTCTTAGGAATCTTGAAAGCTTGAGTTATATAGTAATAAATACATGTGATCATTTATAAACCTCCTTCTGAACTTTGTTTTCCATCCATTCAACCAAAAATCATGAGTCAAGAGGTTTGATTTGCATTCCCTACCCTGAGAGGAAAGCAGCTCTGTGAGACTTGAGCAAGTCAATAGCCTATGTAATCCTCACCTTCTTCTTCGGTAGAGATGGGGTTAAATTACATTATCTCTAAATGTCCTTGCAACCCAGATATGATACATGCCTGAGTATTTGTTGCTAACCATGCTGTGTTGTAGTGAAAAGGTATAGGGCATGGGCCCTACTCTGGAGACAGGTACATTAAACATTCAACAACAGAGAGGGCAATATTCTTTCGTTCAACAAATATTAATTGAGAGCTTCCTGGAGGTTAGGAACTCAGCCACGAGCTGCAAAGACGACTGCGGATGACGTTAATGCCCAGTACTGTGGGCATCACAAGGAAGCGGTCCCTGGAGTTGTCTGGAAAGTGATCACGAGAGAGGTTGCAGATGTGGCTGGGTTAATAAATTCAGGCAAAAGTAGGCAAGATGCGAGGAGAGGAGGGAGCATCGTGAATCCTGGCGAAGGGCACAGAGTCAGTGAAAACAGTGGCCAGGCCAGTTAGGGAAACCAGGAGTAAACTCACTTGGCTAAAGTGGAAGGCTGTGGTCTCAACCCCTAACTTTGTTCATTTACTCTGTCCTCTTTCATTCATTCATAGCTTCGGGAACTCTGTGCCGAGTGCTTATCCAGTCACTGTGTATTGAGATACAAAGATGGACAGGACACATCTCTGCTTTTAGGATAATTAATAATGTCATTTATTGAGATTTTATAAAGCAAATACAGCTGTAGGCTTTTCACACATTTATCACTGATTTCACAAAAATGCGATAAGGTAGGTATTGCTTTCTTCATTTCATAGTAGACCAAATTGACACTGCAAAATTTTAAACTCATCCCCGGAGGCTGCAACTCTTCCAGGATCATACAGTCCGCGAGGGGGTCAGAGCTTAAGTGCAGATCATCTGTCTCCAGGCTCTGCGCCCTTGACCATCACTGTTCTGCCTTCTATCTATTTGCTAAATGAACTCTAAGTATTTTGTTAAATGCTAAGTGATTTTAAGTCATGTCACAACCCTAGCAGATGAAATCATGAAGAGGAATATGTACCGTATTCAGAACTTCCACCTGTGAGTAAGTCAGAAATCTATATCCTTTTCCCTACTCCCAGAGATCATGTGTTTTTTAACTCTAGTTCGGTCTTTCTCTGATCAGTATTTGTTCCCACGATATTTGACAGCTGGGGATGTGGGTGGGTTAGGAGACAGCTAATGAAATTTTGTTCCGTTTTATTTTAGTCATAATCCTAAAGACAGGCCTCGGTAGCATAGCCTCATTACCTTTTTGACTGTGAAATCGGTACAAGTGTCAGTTAAACACTAATTCAATATAATGATCAAAAGTGGAAAGATGGGGGCCAGCCTGGTGGCCAAGTGGTTAAGTTCACACGGTCTGCTTTGGTGGCCTGGAGTTTGCCAGTTCGGATCCTAGGCGCAGACCTACCCACTGGTCATCCTGCCATGCTGCGGCGGCATCCCACATAGAAGAACCAGAATAACCTACAGCTAGGATATACGACTCTGTACTAGGGCTTTGGGAAGGAAAAAAAAAAAGAAGAAGATTGGCATTGGATGTTAGCTCAGGGCCAATCTTCCTCACCAAAAAAAAAAGTGGAAAGAAATTTAACATATAGTTTATTATCAGTTTTATTTTCCATCTGCATTCTGATAAGTCTTCTCTTGTTCTTCAGCTACCTAACAAATGTGGAGGGAGATACATAACACATAGAAGTCTGGACGCTCATCCCAGCTGGCTGCAACTTGGAAAGCCAGTCTGCCCTTGAACAGGAAAGAAGAGTGGCTAACTTATGGCCACATGTCTGTCAAGACTCAGGCCTAGTTACTGGTCGTTTTTACATTCACAGTTTCCCTTCTTGCTATTCTTTCCGAGTGCTTCTGATTTTTTTCTTTCTTTCTTTTTTTTTTCTTGGTGGGAGTGGGGTTTCCAAGTAGGTGACCACAACATTCCAAGGAGATGAATACACCTAGAAAGCTGCTGTATTTGTGTAATCCCAAAGCTGGTCTCCTAAATATTTAGTAGACTACTTATATCCCAAAGCTGTTATGTTTTCAAGGATTTTTGCAAAAAGGATTTTGCAAATTAAAGGAAAGACCACATTCACCCAAACTTTAGATGGTTACTATAGTTAACATCTGGGCTGTGTCCTGACGTCAGGGTTGTGATGATCAAGTCCAGATGTTATAACTTAGCAATGTTTTGTTACTCCTAAGCATTTGCTGCCTTTGTTTTTTTGTTGGTTTTTTTTTTTCAGACTTTAACTTCTTAATAGATGAAGGTAGTGGAGAAGAGGGGAAAATGAAATTAGCATATGGCACGGACCCAGGGTAATTCCTCCTCTTTCTAAGCACGCTTTCAGGCCATCACAGGATGTTGCAGCCTGTGGGAAGGCAGCCTTCAGGGCCTGCCTAGATGCGCTATTTCTATTCACTTGCCATTTTCAGTTAAAACAGCTTACAGGATTTACTGTCTTTTCAGGTTTAATATCATGTAGTAAGGAAGCAGGAAAAGGAGTAAAATCAGCAATAAATATTCCCAAATTTTCATAGTTGTTTTCTTTTCATCTGATTTTAGTTTTACACACATCTATACCTATATAAACACCACACAAACACACACACACACACACACACACACACAATATTTATTGCTCCAGAGGAGAGCCATCACTCACACAGGAGCAGCCACATTGGAGCAGCTCCATGTTGCAAAGAGCCTCCAAGAACAGTTTGAAAAAGGCCTTGTTACTCTCTGACATCCACGTCAAGAAGTTAAGAAAATCCCCAATAACAATTTCTTCCTTTACAATCCATTTTAGCTCCATATGCATTAATTTAGCTAAAATATTTGCATGGCTATTCATATTGTTAACGGGTTTCACCTCTTATGCTAGTAAATTCCATAAGCGTTCCAAACACTTGATTACTCGGTGTTCATAGCTCAGCTTCAGTTTTACCTGGAACTATTCTTACAACTTTCTGAGAGTTCCCCCACGTTCTTACTGCAAAGTTTGGGGAGTAGATCAGATGATAGCGTCCCATCTCCCTCAGTCCTTTCGATGACTCTGTGTAAGCCTTTTATAGCTTCATCATGATGTACCTTAAGATGCAATTGGTGGCCTAACACAGGTGGTCTATGCCTGAGTGAGATCACCTTTCTGGATTCAGTTCTTGATCAGACTTACCATTTTTTATGAATAAGTCCTGAGCCACAATCAAAGTGTGGCTATAGGTCCAGATACTACTCTTAACTCTCTTTCTTGTGTCATTGCTGTTGGGTCAGAGACCTTCACAGGACAGTTGTAATGGGACCATTCCTTGGAGCATCACATAAAATGTTTGCCCACGTTCCACATGATAACCTTTCGAATATTTGAAAGCAGGCAAGAAAGATATCTTCTTATCTCCAGGATCCATCTCCTTAATTATTTGAGCATTTTCTTGCTGGGAAAGGTTTCAACGTCTTTAAAACACTCTCTTCTAGATGCTTTCTAGTTTAATAGCCCTGTTTAGTAAACAACATACTCTGCATCAGCTCTGAACAAGGTAGGATATGGTAGGATTCCTTCCTCCCTTGTTCTAGGTCATACGACAACGTTAACATAATCTGTAATTGCAATATATTTATTCTTGGTCTTTTTATCACCTTCACCGTATTGATGGTTCATATTAAGCTTATGATCACCTGTAAGCAAGAGATTTTTTTTTTTTTAAAGATTGGCTCCTGAGCTAACGTCTGTTGCCAATCTTCTTTTTTTTTATCTTCTTCTTCTCCCCAAAGCCCCCCAGGACGTAGTTGTATATTCTAGTTGTGAGTGCCTCTGGTTGTGCTATGTGGGATGCCACCTCGTCATGGCCTGATGAGCGGTGCCAAGTCCGCGCCCAGGATCCGAACCAGCGAAACCCTGGCCCGCCGATGCTGGAGCGCGTGAACTTAACCACTCAGCCATGGGCCCGGCCCTGCAAGAGATCTTTTTACCATGAACTTGAACTAGAATCCTCAGGTCTTTCTCTTGTGCAGCAGAGGTTTGCTTTTTTTTTAAAGCCTAAATATAGGGTTGGCATATGTCCTGGTTATATCTAATCTTGTTCATTTTACATACACCTCCCCTTACCCATCATTTCAGCCTCTTGAGATAATTCTGTGTCTTTATCTCTCCATATATTAGCTCTTTATTTCAGCTTTGCGACACCCAGAGACTTATAAGCATGTTACTTGGAACTTTTAATCAAGGACTTTTGATTTAATTTAATCAAAGTGTTACTTAGGATGAGATCAGTGACAAAATAGAGCTCTCTATCTAGGTCCATATTCCTTCAATTATCAATACTCTTGAAAGTCAGTTGCTCAGCCAAAATATAACTCTGTCCAGTTGTTCCAGCACCCATCCAGTCTAAAGGAACATCACCATAACTTTGTAAAATGCTTTGCTGGTATCAGGAAGCATGTCATTTCCTGAATCTACTAGTATAACTTTATAAAATGAAATCCTGTGTTATTAAGAATTGCTTTTTCATCTAATTCTTACGTTTCAATGTTTTTAACCCAATTATGTTATCTCTAATAATTATTATATACCTTTATTTATATAATGCTTTGCACATTAAAAAAAAAAAAATTTCTGAGACTGGCCTGGTTGCATAGTGGTTAAGATCCCTCACTCTGTTTCGACGGCCCAGGGTTCAGGGATTGAGATCCCAGGCGCAGACCTACATATGACTCATCAAACCATGCTGTGGTGGCATCCCACATACAAATAGAGGAAGATTGGCACAGACATTAACTCAGGGACAATCTTTCTCAAGCAAAAAGAGGAAGATTAGCAACAGATATTAGCTCAGGGCCAATCTTCCTCACCAAAAAAAAACCCCCAAAAACAAAAAACACCTTCAACATAAATCACCCCTGTGGAATCCTCTCAGACAGCTTAAGGAAACACATGTGATTATCTTCATTTTAAAAATGAGGAAACTTAAGCTCAGAGAGGTGGCTAGAATCCAGATCTTATTATTTTAAGCGCAGTTTTCTTTCTATGACACCACAGATAATAGGGTTCAGTCGCCTTCTATTTACATGGTTAGCTGCTCAATGAATATTTTTGAATAGATGGATAAATTTGTTCAAAAAGTCTTGAATCCAAGAACTTTGCCTCAAAGCACTTTGCCATTTAAAAAAGATGGAAAATTTCTGCCAGAACAAAAATTAGATACTATAATACCAATAAGTACGGCAATAAGAACTAAACCGGTAAATAAATAGAGTAATTTTTTTAGAGGCTGTATTGTGTGTAAATGTGGTATTTACAGTGTTTAGAACTATGTTTCCCAAATTCTGGCCTACGGATTGGTGCCGATAGAGGATGAAATTTCTTAATGACTTGCAGCAAAATAAGAAAATAAGGGCAATTGTTATGGACTGAGCTGTGGCCCCCCAAAGTTTATATGCTGAGCCCTAACGCCCAAAGTGACTGTATTTGGAGATAGGGCCTATGAGGAGGCTCTTTTAAGGTTAAATGAGGTCATAAGGTTGGGGTCCTAATCCAAGGGGACTCCTGTTCTTATAAGACGAGCAAGAGACAGCAGGAGAGTATATCCACAGAGGAAAGGCCACGGAAGGCCACAGGCGGAAGGTGGCTGTGGGCATTCCAGGAAGACAGCCCTCCCCAGACACCAGCCCTGCCAGCACCCCAATCTTAGACTTCCAGCCTCCAGAACTGTGAGAAAATAAATTCCTGTTGTTTAAGCCCCACCGTGTGTGGTATTCTGTTAAGACAGCCTGAGCAGACTCACAGCAAGTACTGAATTTGTTATAGTAATAAATGTATTCAATTGAAAGCCCTATCCTTTATTCTGCGCTTCTTACTTTTGTGTTGTTTTTAAAATATCCCCTTTCTTATGAAATTATGGTGATGATAGAACTTGGTTTTGGGTGTTGGGGATTAATGGATTTACTTAAGATAATAAAAATTAGCAATCCAATCCTGTGCCCACATCGTTTGGAAGTTTTCCTAGTCTATGACATCCCTAAGTGTAGGAATCATTGGAGGAGAACATTTGAGTGAAGAAATGACGTTCTGTAGGCCAGTCGACTTCAACCAGGAGAATCTGTGATCTGCGAAGAACTATCTGACATCTTTGCAGAAGCCTAGTGAAGCAGATGGGAACAGTATTGTTCTGGCAGGGCAATATGTTGGGTCAAAATGATCAGATTATGTTAAAGCAATAAAGAGGCAATATGAATGGAGCAGAGCCATTGGGTAGACCTTTATAAGGAAACATTTATTCAGCAGACACTCGTTGATCCTACGCATGTGCCAGGTATTGTGTCAGGCATTGGGGGTACAACGGTGAAGATGGCACCTTCCATGCATGGAAGGGTCTCACTGTCTAGTAGTCAAGTAGAGAGAAGGGAGTGCTGTGGTAGAGGTGGCCACAGGGTCCCAGAGCAATTCCAGGGAGAGGCCCCAACCCAGCCTGGAGGGTCCTGGCAGGCAAAGATATTTCAGGGAGACGATGACATGTAGCAGGGCAAGAAATGGCCAAGCATGTGAAGGAGTGATGACATCAGTAGAGCCTTGTCATTTCAAGACATTTGCCTGAAAAGAAAGAAGAATGGTAAACAGGGACAGTTTGGGATGGGAGAGAATTGGTTTTCTGTTCATTGTTGTTTTTGTTATTTTGGTTTGGGTTGATTGTTTTTTAATCAGGATGAGAGAGACTTAAGCTGAGGGGGAAGTTGCCAGTTAAAGGTGGGGGGAGGGAGAGGAAGGAAGGAAGGAAAGAAGGAAAGGAGGAAAGGAGGGAGGAAGGAAAAGAGGGAGGAAGGAAGGAAAGCAGGAAGGAAGGGAGAAGGGAAAGAAGCAAGGGAGGGAGAGAGGGAGCAAGGAAGAAGGGAAGGGAGGGGAGAGGGAGGGAGGGAGGAATAGAAATTGAAACTCTGAGAAAGGGATAAGAAAATTGCTGAAGCAATAATTCAGAAGACGAGGTGAAAGGCACAAGTGAAGGAGAGCCTTAGCTAGGAGGAGGCCCCCTACCCTGAGACAGGTGGAAATGGGCTCGAGATCGCTGTGGCAACAGCTAACTTGACAAGGAATGTCTGGGAAGCTGACTTAGATCAAGACCAATAGTCTCAACTTTCTTGACGCAGTTTGGACAGTAGTCTGCGAAAAATGGATCAGAGCTTGAGAGGAGTCGGCAAGGCTTAGAGGAATCAGTGAGGAACAGAGACAGAGGTCTAAGAATGTGCAGAAGAGCCATTGGTAATGGCTCCTGTCTGCAGAGCTGTGGGATCTTCTCCAGCAGTAATTCGCCATCACAGGAGGAAAGAGAAAAGGTGAATTGCAACTTCCGTTCAATGCGGAGGTTTTGGTGGTTGAAGGCAATGAGAAGCCAGGATTCTGGAGAATTGAGGGTGCATGTCAGGAGTGAATGAGTGGCTCAACCAGAGCCCAGCTGTGGAGGGAGAGAGAGGGGCTGGGAAGCTGGGATCAGAAGGAGGTTTCAGAGTCAAAGACTTCTGAATGAAGCACCCTAGGGAATAAACCAGCCCAGACTGCGGCCCAGTGGTGCTCTTGAAATCGTAGGGTCACAGTGTGTCCACAGGGACTCTGTCTCCTCTGGTGAGGCTGTCAGAGTGTGAACCCAGGGCTAGAGCCTGGAGTCAAGGGGGAGCAACAGGACATTAGATTGATAAAGAGTTGACGGCCTCAACTTCAAAAGAGATGGGAGGACAAGGATTGGGAAACAGCATCAGAGAGAACGTCTCTTCCTGCAACTAACTTAGTGGGCCACGGAAGCAAGAGAAAGCTGCAAGAGAAGAGATGTGCTAAGGGGAGATCCAGGTCTCCCTTAGGGCCGGGAGGTGCCGAAACTGCTGCAGAAGTTGGGGATATAAGAGAGTGTGTTGACAGTTAAGTGAAGACACCAGGAAAAGACGGTACAGGGAAAAGGCCTGAGAGGAGGGCCAAAGCAAGGAGACAGGAGTAAGGAAGCGCCGTGCAAAGCACAGGATGGAAGAGGCTTCAGTTAGCCACTGAGCCCCCACTCTGTGCCAACACAACCGGTGACCAAGCTCTTGCTTTTCTGGAGCATCAGTATCAAACAATTTGTCTTTCACTTCGTAATATAATCTTCTAAAGATTATAGAGAGCAGAGTTATGGTCTCAAGTGACTACAAAACTTCAGCTAAGTGTTTCCATGATATTTCTAGATTTGCTATAAGCAATATTCTACTAGAATGAATGCAGACTAGAAAGTGCTTTTAGCTTTGAGCAGTTCCAGGTAGTACTATGGGGCTAGTGCCAATGTTAATAAAATATTGCATCGTTTGATTAGAAGATTATTTGAGCACCATGATTATCCTTAACTCTATGATAATTCGCCTTGAAGATGAAGCAGGTCTATGCTTTGCCGTTGTTCGAGCATACTTGTAACATATGTCTAAAGTAGGGCATCTGCACGGCTTTGGGGCGGTCAGGTATAGTGGCTTATGGAAGCAGCCGTGTGTGGTAATTAAGAATATGGATCTTGGAAACAGATGACGGGGCTTGAATTCCCATTCTGCCACTTACAAGGTGGGTAGCTATGGGCAGGTTCCTTAACCTCTCTGTGCCTTAGCATCCTCATCTGTGAAATGGGCATGATATTAACACATCTACTATATAAGGTTGTCGCAAAGATTAAATGTGTCACTATAAGCAAAACACTTAGCAAGCTCTCTGGCACGTTGTAAGTGCTAAATAAGTGTTAACAATTACTGTAATTGCATATAATGTGTCACTCTTTGAAAGGTATTCTATCTTCTATAGTCAATCCTGCTGGGCAAAGTATTATTGGCTGTACCAAGTCTGCGATTGTAATCCTGACCTAGAAACAACTGTGCCAAGTTGCACAAGCAGAGAGTCATGTCTGGCAGTGCCTGAAGTTTTGACTGTTCGTGCAACAACTGGAACTGACTTTTACTTGGCACCCAACCAAGTAAGGAATCCTTGCCATCATTTCAGCAATATTTTTGCCTCTTGTCTCTCTATTTTCAGTGGTCATGCATGAAATACTTATAAAAAGCAATGACTTCTTTCTGGGCAAGAGGTGAAACTCTGCAGCGTGGTTAAGGACACGGGCTATCTGGATGGTATGCTTGTTAACAGAGGAGTCTGTTTCTGCCTGTATTTAAGAGAGACACTCAGTCTGGCTTTTGTTCATTAGAGTTTTGCAATCAAGGGTCACTTCTAGGTGGGGCACGGTACTGACAACAAAACAGGAATGAGCAGTATTTATGATCTCAGTGATGAGGTGCATTGCCTTGCACACTGCTTTCTGCGTTCAACAAATATTATAAATATGTCTCAGGCACTGTCCTGGACGCTGGGACATCCCCCCACTCCCTAGGCTATCTCCAGATATTTAAATAGGAACTCAGGTAAACATGATAAAGAAATGAATGAGGCAGTGGTATGCAAGTGAGTGATGGATGGTGGAATGTGGCCGTAATAAAAAAAAAAAAAAGTCATTTGACTTACTATACTTTTGTAGGTATCTTTATTACGAACACAGTCAGAAACTAGACTGAGGTAGACTGCCGTCTGTGTACTCTGGTCAATGAGATTTCTTTCTTTCTTTTTTTTTTTTTTTTGCTGTGTAAGATTCACTCTGAGCTAACATCTGTTGCCAATCTTCCTCCCTTTTTTTTTCTCCCCAAAGCCCCAGTACATAGTTGTATATTCTAGTTGTAAGTCCTTCTAGTTCCTCTATGTGAGCTATCACCACAGCATGGCTATCGACAGACAGGTGGTGTGGTTCCACAACGGGGAAATGAACCCCAGGCCACTGAAGTGGAGTGCACCAAACTTTCATCGCTAGGCCATCAAGGCTGGCTGTCAATGAGATTTCTGAGTGGTCTTCATTTTCAAATGCTTTCTGAGCGTCAAATTCTTCTACTTTAGATGGGATACACACACACACAATGCAGATTGCTGCCGTGTGACTGAATCTACCCAATGAAAGGGAAAACACTGTATATTTTAAAACATAAATAACTTCCTTCTATGCTAAGAGTATCGCTGTTGTCATTTTAATTCCTCATTTTCTCTTGATCAAGTTAATCCTTTCTAAGCAGTTACCTGGGAATCCTATAGAAAAAGAAAGTCTAAGATATTTAAAACGCATACTTTCAGACTTTTGAAGACAAAGTTATTTTTTTCTCCAAGTGAAAACTGCCTCGTAAATAAAAACGTATCTTTAACATCAATTCCTTCCTTTAATTTGCCATCATTGCAAAAAACCTCCAAAAATCTCAGTTCCAGGCAGAAGTTTTACTGGACTTCTTAAACCTGCCCAACTGCCTTCTCTCATAATTATGCTTTCTCAGGACCACCATCCCTGCTCCAGGCTTTAGCCCCTTCTGCAACCTGTTTAAAGTGCTATTAAAGCATTTAAAAATGTTTTACGTCCATCTGAATAACTTTTGACGGTGGGAGCTGGATGCTGTCTTAACTTGGGTTTCCCTTAAAAAAGTTCCTGAGATAATGATTTGGGTCAAGCAGCTTGTTTTGGAAGTGATCCAGGAAGCACAAGGAAAGAATGAGGGGGAGGGATCAGTGGAGAGAGCCAGTAAAGGGTTAATGAGCAGAGGACTGCTGCGGGTGTGTGTTCTGGTTCCTATGATTGCAAAACCACCCCAAAACTCAGTGGTGTAAAACAACCATTTATGATGCTCATGGAGCGTGTGGGTGAGGAGTTAGAACAGACACAGGGCTTCTGCTCCATAAGGTCTGGGGCCTCAGCTGGGAAGTTTCAGAGGCTTGAGTGACTCCACGGCTGGGGGGCTGGAATCACCTAGAGGTGTCTTCATTTGTGTCTGGTGCTTGATGCCAGCTGTCAACTGGCACCTCAGCTGGGGCTCACAGAGCACCTACACATGGCCTCTTCATATGGCCTGGGCTTCCTCCCAGTGTGGCAGCCTCAGGGCAATCTTCTTGCAAGGTAGAACAGGGCTCCAAAACGAAAGTCCCAGAGAACAAGGCCAAGCGGCATCACCTCTTCTGACCTAACCTTAGAAGTCACACAACCACATTCTGTTGGTTACAAGCAAGTGATAATCCTGCCCTGATTCACGGGGAGAGAAAAATAGAGCTCAGCTCTTAATAGAAGTATGTCAAAGAATTTCCAGCATTTTCTCTAAAAACAAAAAAATTCCTCACAGTATAGGCAACTGTCTTCCTTCTTGACAGGAGCATCAAAGAGAGGACAAAGGTGTGGGAGGGGATATGAAGTAACAGATAATTACAATATAATATAACAGATAGGTGATAGGAAAGCGGCCTGCACAAGGTGTAATAGGATCACAGGGGAAAGGCACTTAGCTTGGCATAAGGTTCAGAGAAGGTGGATTTGAGTCAACAGGTGGAGAAATGTAGGGAGGAGATTTCAAGTAGGAGGAATAGGAGCAATCCCTTGGTATGTGCAGTTTGGTAAAGTGGAACGTGGAGAGTGGCAGATGAAAGTGGAAACGGAAGGTCGTGAAAAGTCTTGAATGTCATATTAACAGTCAGGGACCTTATTTTTAGACAGTGGAGAGTCATTAAGAGTCATTGCAAGCATCCAGGGGAAAGATTATGAGAGGCTGAAGGACGGAAGTAGAGCTGAGCTAAACAGAAGGGGACAGATTTGAGAAAATTTAGAAAATAATTAATACCTGGGGATTAATTGGATGTGTGGAGTGTAGGACAGAGGGAAGTCCAAGTTTACCACCAGGTTCCTCCCCTGGATCCTTGGAGGAATGACTATTCCACTGAGGTGAGGAATTTTGGAAGAGAAATGGGTTATCGAGGAAATGGTGAGTATGAGGCGTACGTGGCCAGTGGGCAGGTATGTGTCTGGGTCCAAAGTTGGGGGAGAAGGCAGGGCAGGAGATACCAACTTGGGGGTCATGAGCAAACAGGAAAACAGTGAGATATAGTCCAGAAAGAACACGTGGAAAGACAAGAGCAGCTTTTTTGGCCTCAAGAATGCAGATGTTGCTAATAACTTGAAGTAGTTTATACCTGATCACCTCAATTTTCTTGGTGATGAAGAAGACAATGTTGTCTGTTGGGAGTAGGTGGAGCCCAAATACTGAGAGCAATTTTTAAAACAATAAACAAAGAGAAACAACAATTATGGATCATATTGCAGGGGCAAAAAAGTTCGCTCTGTTAGTACTGTGCAAGTTTTTGTAATTGTTCCTAATGTTAGCATGCCCTCTGCTTGTACTCTGAAATTCTAACTCTGAGACCCATTCACTAAATAGGCAAAAACATGGCTAAAAACGTTATTAGGGTCCTACTCTCCATAATCTCCAGCATCCTCAAGTTGATTTCAATTCCTTCTGATTCACACACACACGTTGAATCATCACTAAGCAAGAAAATTATTAGCCATCTTCAAATTTCAGCCTTCACAAATGGGAACACCAGTAATTGAAATGGAAAGAGATTTTTTTTCTTTTCCTTTGTGTTTAGTATTCATTATTCCAAAACATCTCAACAATCTGTATTTGTCTGTCAGTAAGAGTTTCCAAGATGATGGTTACCAGGCTTCTTCTGTAAACCTTTGTTACTTTACTTGAGTCTGAACCACAAGGAATTCAGTGTTGATGCCCTAGGAAAGATGTCTTCCAAGAGTAGTTGGCAGAGGAACAGAATGTGTTTGAAGACCAAGAAGACAAGATCAACAAGCCTTTCTTTCATATGAGCACATGCTTGTTCCCAACAGATACTAACAGTACAATTACTGTCATGTCAAGGTTCACGAGTTTCTTTACCTGTAAAAGGACTCCTCCTAGTTAAAAGGGTTGAAAAGCACTGGTTTAGATAATCCTAATCCGTGGATAATCCCCATATCTCCCTCCAGTGGCTTCAATTGCCTTCCCCAAGAAAACTCCCATCAGAGCTCCTAAGGGTGAGCCAAATGGACAGATCTGAGCTTTAGCCCTCTTAATGAAGCATGGTAAATGACCAAAAGGCAAGCTGCTAAAAGAGAAATGAAAGGAGCCCAGGGTCTGGGTGTTTCCAACTGGCTAATTGGCCCCTGAAAGATAGTAAGCGGTGTGCTAATGCCTCTTACTTCCTAACAGCCCAGCAGGATCTCCTTGGAAGAAAACCTCACCAACCCGGCTGTCACCGCAAGAGGAGCTTCTCAACCACTGTCCCTTTGTCCCTATTGAAAGAACTGAAAGCTTCTCTTTACAGGGGTGCTTTGCCACCCAGAGGACTTGGGGTTGGGGGCAAGGAGAAGGAAAGGGAAATAGCTTTTCTTATGTTTTCTCTGCTCCATTCAAAGAGACTCTTACCAAAATATTATTTTTTCACAATATCTCCCTTCTACGGTCTACAATTGAACCTGATCTAGAATATAAAAATATACCAAAGGGTATAATGAGCTTGAAAACCAGAAACCCAGAAAAAGAAAAATGTGCCCCAAATCAGGTTGGGCAATTTAGCAGAGGAAAATTTGTCTGCATGTGGGACATGGGCTCCCGCTTGTTCACTCTAAAGGCGTTTACAGTAGATATTTGCATAATAATACCTTTCGAAGTGGCCTTTTCTTAACTCTTAATTGAAAGCACTTCCCCACCTCTTTGGATAATTCCTAAGCATCTGCTTTTATTTCAGGAGAAGAGAAGTTCAAAGTGTACATACAGGGATAATATAAATCCACAAATTGACCTCCCGAACCCCCCTTATTGAAGTGCAGTATTTCTCGGCTAGACATTGAGCCCACGCGAGAATAACGCAGACGTGGAAGAACTCCACTGCTGTTCCCCTTTCCTCCCAGCTGTCTCCCCTTCTCTCCTCACAGATTTCTCTTTTCTCTCAACGCTGTCTTTGGCCTTTCCCACCCTCTCTTTCTCAGCCTCCTGAACCTGATTAGAAGAGAGAAGCTAATACTATCCCAAACTATTCATAATTTAATACTTTGCATGCTGAACCACACTCCCTGCTGACAGTGTGCCAGTGACAAATGAGTGGCCCCATCTGTGCTGGTCACAGGTGTCTTCAGAAAAGGTGCAGATGTCACACATTTAGGAGTTTTCCCCATTAACAGCAAAGATACCTTCGAATTAAAGAGAATATATATATTTCCATTTGAATAGAAATTGGTCATTAATAACTTGGTTGTCCAAAGTTGCTAAAAAAAATATTGCCAAGGGATTACTCCATCCTTTCCTCCACCAGCATTAAAAATATCTTAAGGAACAGCCAGCCCTGATGGCGGAGCTGTTAAAGTTCAGCACGCTCAGCTTCGGTGGCCCATGTTCGGTTCCAGGGCGCGGAACCACACCACTGTCTGTCAGTAGCTGTACTGTGGCAGCGGCTCACATAGGACTAGAAGGACTTACAACTAGAATATGCAACTATGTACTGGAGCTTGGGGAGGAAAAAAAAGAGAGAGAGGAAGAGTGACAACAGATGTCAGCTCAGGGCGAATCTTTCCCAGCAAAAAGAAAAAAACATTGTACCAAAAAAAATATATCTCTCTCTTAAGGAAGATGAGATGAACTAGTTTGCCTGACCATCACGTGATCAGATGAAGGTCAGTTTTACTTTCTTTTGAATCGCCAGCCCTTTCTGCGCCTCTGACTCTGGTTAAGCTCTTTACATCTTCTAAACTTCTATGGCTTAGAGGACACTCTTATGGGAAGAGAGCGAGTCTCGTGTGGTAATCTGCACAGAGACATGCCCGGGTCTCCAGAGACATCTACTTGAAGTGAAACTTCCATAGTAGGCTGAAGTTTGTTCCTCTGTAAGTTTCCATAAAGGGCTAAGAAAAAAAGCCTCCCTAATCTTGTTCCCATGTGTCTCCTGTTCATTTGAAGATTAAGATTATTTATGTGTAGAGAGCACTGCAACCACTTAGCTAGCTCTCCACGGGCAGAGGGCTGAAGGCATGCACTGATGTTTATCCCTGGCACCAGAACAAGCATTACAGCAATGCAAGCTCGTTGGCTCACCTCCCAAACTCTGCTTTCTCTCGGACTGACGTCAAGCCACTTTGTAAATTGTTTTGTTGTTTGAGGAGAACATTTCTCCGGGTTACAATTCCGCAGGAGTCAATATTTTAACACTCATCTTCTGGAAGACTTCCCATTTCGAATACTGCCCCTCGTCGGAGTCTCCTTTCAAGTAGGGGAACACGGCACAGTCCTGAGATTACATATCGGGAGCGCTTCCCTATTGAGGTCTGCGCCCATGTGTGTGCGTGTGTGTGTCTGAGCTGGTTCATTGTTTCATTGGGTGTTTAGGGTGTGGTATAACATTGACCAGGATCCTGGACTAGACCCCCAAACATTTGGCGCTGGGGAAGGCTGCTCCGCAGCTACAGATCCAACTCATATACCTGAATGGTATTGAATCCTTGGGCAGTTCTGCGCCTGTGATCCATTGGAGAGGATGTAATGACACACCCCAGTCTGGTCTTGCCCTGCTGCCTCCCCTTATGTAACCCAACCTCAATGCCTTGTTTCAGTTACCTTGGACTTTTCTCTGTTTCACACACGTCTTAGAGCAAGTCTGTCTTTGTGCCTTTGCCTACACGGCATCCCGATGCTGGAATATTCACCCTAGTCTTTTCCAGCGACTGAATACTCTGTGATGTGGTGTTAAGTCCTTAGTCTAGGAAGTGCCCCACCATGGAAAGCCATTTGTACATAACAACTACTGTTGTTGTTTCTTCACAATGAGCGCTAGATATAACATTTCGCAAGTTGTTCTTTGTAGATTAGAGATAAGAAACCTGTTACCCTAGGTTGATGCACTCAAAATCCTCCTGCCCAGTCTCCTTTTTATATAAAGCAAGAAACAGAAAAAACCAAGTGGTTGTATATTCAGAGCCTGATTTCCAAGTCATACCACAATGCCTGGTTTTGTTTTGACTTTCCAACTAGATAGCGTGTTCTGAAGGCAGGGACCTGTCTTCACTTCAGTGACACACTCCCACATCACCCAGCAGAGTGCAGTGCACACAGTAGGCTCAGCAAATGCTTGCTCAGCTTCTGATTGTTGCAAGGTAAGGACACGTCCCTCCTGGAAGGACGCCTCAAAGAGCATGGACATCACTGGGGAGGTATGATTTTTATGAGCTTCCAGAAAATTAAGCTGATTCCAGTTGCTAACTGTGGAACCCAGGGCCGCGGTTGGACAAGATCTGCCCTGTTCAAGGGCTCCCGGCCAAGAGGACACCTGGGAGCTGAAATCCAGCCTGCCCTTAGATCTCCAAGCCCTGCAGGGGAGCAGCTCCACCTGAGGAAGGGAGGTGTTTTTCTAATTTGTTAAAAGGTCCTGACACCTCACTGAGCCACACACCTATAGGGCAGTGTCTCCTGGGAGGGCCCCTTTTTATGATTTACTGGATAGTTTGTGTGTATTAGCAAAGGTTCAAGTATAACAGAGGGAGAGGAAAGAGGATCAAAATTACTTCAGTTTGTATAGAGTCTATATATTGAGATATATTTTTAGATTTCCTTTAAAAAGTTGAAATACATCTGTCTACCAATATAAATACACGTGTTAACACATGCATATTTACGCACACACAAAGAACTTAGTTTGGGGTAAAAATGAAAATAAATGCAACCGAAATGTTTAAGAGCCTAAAGCTATTAATATTTATTAACTCACTCCAAAGGATGTCAAAGTGACAATTTTATCTATTCATTCATTCATTCTTTCAACATGTGTGCTAGGTCTGTGCTATTTAAAAATAATCAGTTATAACCGAGGAAGAGGTTTGTGACTTCGTATGCTCTACTCTGGAGACTCTGCAAATATTTCTCCACTGTGGTCAGAAATGCCAACCAAATGTTTTCTCCTCTCCTTGTACAATATGGATCATTGTGCATGGTTTTGTCCACTGAGCTGCTGGTCCTTAGAAGAACAAGCAAAACAATGGAACGGATGTCAGGACTTCTGTATGGGAGTAATTTTTATATAGTCATAACAGATTAGACGTGTAAGGGATCTTACAGCCGTCTAAGCCATCAGTCTGTTCATTTCACAGAGAGAAAATTGAAATCTGAAAAGGTTCAATGACTTGTATTTCACGTCTTATTTTAGAACGGTCAAATTATTTTCAAGACCAATCACATCTCCTCTTTCCCCTTGACTCCTGGACGCCAGAAATATCTAGCTATAGCTTTGTTTTTCCAGCTCCTAACAGTTCACCTGGGCAAGTAGGAAATCCTTTTAGATAGAAATGATCTCGTAATATTGATCTCAAGTTGTATTTATTTCAATAAACTCATGATAAAAAGTGATAATCATTGCCCTGCACACCAATTATCCTAAATATTCCTAACATTATTTTGGATTCACCTCCAAAGCAAGTACAGTCGTGTGCCACATAATGACATTGCAGTCAGTGATGGACCACATAGATGATGGTGGCCCCATAAGATTAGCACCAGGTGTATAGTAGGCTGTGCCATCTAAGTTTGTGTAGGCACACTCTATGATGTTGGCACAATGACAAAATTGCCTAACAACGCATTTTTCAGAATGTATCCCAGTTGTTAAGCGATGCATGACTGTACAATAAGATTTACCTGTCTCAGAGTTGTAAGAGAAATATTGTCAGAGTTTAATAATTTTATTAACAGAATCCAAGAATCTGTGTTTTAATACACTTAAAAGAATTACTATTTTTCTTTTGTTCCTCATAGACATTATTGTAAGTAATGTCCTATGGATATGGTTAAAACAACTGTATGACAGGTTGACAGGCTAATTAGTGGGTGAGGATTTTAAGTTTTAATTCTGTTTTTAATATCAATTTACAAAGATGAGCGGGCAGAATGTTTTAATCACATCTCCCCTTAGTCAAGGTGCAATCAAGCCATTCATTGATGCACAATCAATTCGAACTAAGATTGTTTAAGAGGGTTGAACTAATAATATAATCCTTGAAATTTACAGAAAATCAAGAATCTGAAACTGTAAGCATTGGAAAAGTGAATGAGACATAAAGAGATTATATCCGGAGAAAGATTTATGCATTTTGATCTTACAACATTTAACACTGCCACAAAACCACAAAAGATTCAGCCTTCAGCATTCTTTTCATCTTTAAGTAAATTAGTGATTTCCTCTGTTTTACATGGTTTTAAATGTTTTATGTTCACAGAATATATTTGAGGTTTACCATAAATATATCATTTAGAATTTCAAAAATGGGATTCATAGCAACTTCAGAAAATGGGTAATACCTTAATTGCAGTTTTTAAAAATTTCACTTTGCCTTTTACTGCTTCTTCCTTCTTCCTGCTATTAGTGTTTTGTATAATAAGTACCAAAGGTTCTAGTCTTCAAAGAATTCTTCTGAAAACTGTGAGCTATTTATAGTCCTTTCTCCTCCATTTTGCTTTAATGGATGCTTTTAAAGCTGTTAGAAATTAAAGGTCGCCAAGGCTGAATGTGTATGTGGCAATTTGTCCAAATTAACTTATTACCGAGGCCTGGTGGATGGTGATGAGCCATCTGGCTCCCTTTCTTAGGAAATATCCTCTAAGAGAGTGACTGCTGGGAGAAGGTTTAATTATGTTTCATCTGAAAAAACTCTAGTTCTCCTATGGATTAAACCTATGAATTAATTATTGTTAAATTTTAGTTTAAGAGGATCTGTTCTTCAGTATCTCATCTGTTTCTGCTACACAGGAAAATTGACACAAATTAGCCCCAGCATAGCTATTTTTATACACACGTTTAGAATATGACATTGAAGAAATTTGTCATGCTGCGAAGATGAAAAATGATAAAAATTAGAGATATTGAATATACAAATTTCCTTTTGGCCTTAAGCCTTGAGGAGAATGCCGTGCATTCTCTCCACATTTTCTTATATATCCCAAATGCAAAAAGGTACTGCTTTAGACCCAGCTTGTGGCTGTTATCTCATTTTGTACATGTAAATAAGGCGACGGTTGTCTTGGCCCATTGAATGGCACTCCACTGCCAAAAAGACATTCATTTTCATCTGTAAAACTGGAATGAAGGATACCTGCTCCTGGCATTGCCCCTTCTCAGCTTTTCGTTACTAAGTGGATATACTTATAAAAACGCAGGCAAACTCAAATATGCTTTCATTATTAAATGACTGGATCAGACTTTTTATTACAATAAAAAAGACCAGAAGAGAGCAGCTATCATAAATAACTTGGCTGTTAATAAAATGTATTATACACCTCTGTATAACTTATCAATGTGCTCTAAACAGCTTGATTTTCCTTTGGGGAAACATCTGGCTGATATGATGCAGCAAATGTTAAAAATACATAAATTACTCCATTTTTAAAATGGCTCTTTTTATTGCAGTCAACATGCTAAATCTTACCTTTTTAAATTAATATACCGGGGTGATTGGTGCTTGGAGCGTGACGTACAGTAATTACATGTTGTCCTGTCTACATAGTACAAATGACTCAGAGTCTTTCCAGGGGAGCCACCCTCGGTAGTAGGAACATGAAGATGATGCTCCTAAACCACAGGAATGTGGAGGAGCAGGACCCCCAACTCACTTTGCCCTCACGATGGCCCATCCGAGATCGCCTTGTCTGTCTCATGAACTCCTGACCTCCTCGTAGAACTTTCTGTTTCAGCCTCTGCCTTATGGATTCACACCAACTTTCAGAAGCTGATAATGTGTAAAGGCATCTTGCTGTAGGGCCAAGAGCATGGGCTTTGGAGTAAATAAGAGCTGGGTTCAAATTCTGTCTCTAGTTTAATAGCTGAGTGGCCTGGGCAAGGTACTTAACTTTTCTAATCTCAGTTTTGTTGTTCATCTCAAAAGTAGGCACAATAATATCTGATTTATGGAGCGGTAATGATGTTTAAATGAGAGCACTCAGGTAATTACTGCCTGCAGAGGCTGGAACACAACCAACAATCGGGAAATGAAGTTTTCCTTCTTTTTCCTTTTCTGAAAGAAACAGCCCAACAAGACTTAACAGACAAGGCTAGTCAAGGCTAACACCCCGGAATTCACTCGTAACTGTCCATACCTTTACCAAGGGCCTCAAAATATTTTCTGGTTTGTCTTCTTTTAAAATAACGTTATTTATAAATCAACTGTTTTAAGACAAATCTCTCTTTTCTTTGCCAGCATCCCATGCCAAAACAACCCCACAAAATTCAACTTTTCAGCATTCGTGTGCCTTTTCTGATTTAGTGTGACTTCAGAATTTAATCCATACAACTCTCCAATGTGCATTTGACAAATGTAACTTACATGCACCATTGTTTTATTTTAAGTGGAACCTAAGACAGATGTTTAGAAAAGAAACGGAGCAAAGGTATTCTACCACTTAACAGATGTTCTCCTGGCTAGATTCCTCTGCTCTAAGATGGTAGTGCTAAGAAACAGTTCTCTTTATCTTTAATATTGTCTTCAGATTTCCATATATACGGAACTTTTCTTCAAGAGCTAAGCATGTTGGCTTAACTACATAGTCAAAATGAAAGTACTAATTAAGGCTGATTTCAGGATGCTGATTAGAATTAGTCTAGGATACTTAAGTAAACAGGAAATAAGCTTGAAATAGACCTGTCCTGCATTACCCAACCACTTACTAAATGTTTTATTGGAACCGGTATTTGTCTTCAACTCGTGGATGAGAGACCAATATCTAGTTTAGAGTTAATAGTATGTTATTATCAGTTTTTTTGAATACAAATAAGTTATATGAAAAATAACTACAGCACGATCCGAGGTTTTACACTGACTTGAATATACCTCATTATTTTAAAAGTAAGAAAGAAAGAAAAAAGGAAAATAAAGAAAACATCTACTTGTTATAGCTTGTGAATGGTTGAGACTTCTCAGGCATTTGGTGTTATTATGTTAACCTCAGAGAGAGACAATAAACCAATAGAATTCATCTTCCTGCAACCAGATCCTCAATTCAAGACTCTCTTACTCTAAGGAATTACGGCATATGAAATTTGTATTTATCTAATACCAAACAGCTGGATGAAAATGAGCAATTCAGGCGTATCCAAGTATCAAAACATTGTGTTGACAAAATAGCCAGATAACAGGCCACATTATTCCACTTTCATTCCTGTGTTTAAATATTTTATTGAAACTGAAACAATGTGATAGGAGATGAGGCATGTATTGTTTGTGAGATTATAGGACCTTTATTTGAAATTCCTTTGGAGTACATTCTTACATACTCCATGATCCGAATAAAATATTTTAAAAGTAATATTCAGTCTTTAAAATATCTTATATTTTGAGAAAAAGATTTTAGCTGTAGGAAAGAAGAAAACATCCTAGAAATGTATTGAATTTTCTCTCAAATAAAAATGTGAGTATCTGTCTGAAATGAACATAACAATGGTCAAGGGCTACAATAAATATAAACGAGAGTTGTAAAATGTCTATTTAGCAGTAGTCAAAAGTGTGAATAAATATGATATTTTTAACCCTTCATTTTGCTTAGTATGCCATTATTTCTTCCGAAAATTGTTGTTCCTTCAGAGAGAGCCAACAAACCAAATAAATGGAAGATCTCTATATCCTTTATGTTAAAAAAAAAAAAAAGTCCTGCCTATCAAAGGAGACAGTGTAATGAAGTAAATAGCTATTTCTAAGAACTCTGTCTCATACAATATATTTTATGCATGTACTAACTTGGACTTGAATTTCAAACATGTTGAGATAAACCTAAGTCTCTTGCAATTGCCAAGGCAACATTAATGTCACTTGAAATGAATGTGGACAGTGGGGGCAGCCTTTCAGCCATGGCGCTCTTCACACTCTAAGATGATAGTTGAATCATCAAGTTGGAATGGCAAAGAAACAAGAATGACTACATATTTACTGTGTGTGTGTGACTGACTGTGGAGGGAGAAAGTCCTAAACTGTCCCCACACATCATCCCCTGACCCCAGCTTCAGCATTTGTTGGTCCAGGACTGTCTATATTCTCCCACCCTGTCAGCTTGGATATTTCCTCTCGTGATATTGTTTTGCCTCTGATGCCATACTGTGTCTGCTGCAGACAGACACCGATGGCCGAGTGAAGAGGGGCCACCTCTTTATTTAGGAGAACAGCTGCCACTACACTGCCCAAAGAACTCAGAACCCAAGAGCCGTTGTGACAGTCTTTAGAGTGAGCGAAAGTAAACACAATGAGCTAAATTGAATGTGCCAGATATGCAGGCATTCTTGAGTTATTTGTGTTTTCTAGACACACCAACTGCTGGATACAACAACCTACAAAAAAGTCCACAAAGATTCCCTTTGCAGAGAAAATGTAACCAAACATATCAACATATAAGAAATTATGGTTCAGAGTTCACACTTTTGTAGAGAGCTTTCAAAGCGAAGATCAAAAAATCCTATTTGCAAACAATTAGAGGACAAGACGTTTTAAGTGAATTTGAGCACGGTGATGTGCTCAGTAAAATATGCTGTGTGACCTTGGACGAATCACCTCTCAGTCTCCTCATCTGTTACATAAGGGGGTTGGACAAGATAACTGTTACCCTGTCTGCCTGCTCTAACAACCTTTGACTTGAAGTGTACAAAATTATGGAGAGTCATGGACCAATAAAAGGGAAAGAAATTTCCAACTCTTTGCTGACCTGTGTTTTCTAAGTTTTCTAGAAGGAACACATTCCTTTTGTAAATTAGGGAGTGATAACTGATCTGTATCTTCTTTTTTATTTAAAATACCTAGGAATAGAAACTCTAGAGATCACCTCATTTAACAAATGAGGTCACAGAAGAGTAAGAAGGTTATTTGCCCAAATGTACACAGTAGTCAATAAAGAATCTAGGATCCTGAACAAATTCCTTTGATCCCAAGGCTGTGCTCTTTGCTGATACATGTGAAACCTGAAACATAAAGTAGCAATCGCTTCTGTCAGTTCACAAGAATAAAAACCCTCACTTGATTTTTTTCATCTTCCTATCAGGATTTAAAAGATGTTGAGGCCTAGCAATAAAACCAAGAATTTAAAGAACTTGAAGGCCAGGCTCTTATTGGTAAAGTACACAAGTCCTGCAATTTCTCCTGTACTGAATGTACTGGCCCAGATTCTGAAGGCCCCTTTCCTCTCCCTGCTGTTAGCCAGGCTTGTTTGTGACACAGTGACCCACCAATCCCTTCTCCACACCACAAGCAAAGGGGCAAATACCTAAAACCCTTTAGCATGGGACTTCTTCACAAAACAACCCTGAAAATGCTCTCTATCTCTGGATTGTGGCTGTCTTTACATACTCTCCATTTGGGCAGCCTGTGGCCTCTCAGCTCCCCAAGTGTCAAAAACTAGAAGAGGAATGACCTTAGCCTTCCTAGATGCACTGCAGCCTAATCTTGCTTTATAACTTACTTTTTTAAATTGCCGGTATCACGAGAATCAATACTTTTAAGTAATAAAAAAAAAAAAAAAAGCAATAAACTGGAAAAAGAAAATTGCTGCATGAGTCTGATTGGAACTTCCAAGGCATTCTTGGGGCCAGCCCAGTGGTGTAGTGGCTAAGGTCGCACGCTCTGCTTTGGCAACCCAGGGTTTGCAGGTTCAGATCCTGGGCACGGACGTAGCACCACTCGTCAAGCTACACTGTGGCAGCATCCCACATAAAATAGAGGAAAGATTGGCACAGATGTTCGCTCAGTGCCAATCTCCCTCAATCAAAAAGAGGAAGATTGGCAACAGATGTTAGCTCACAGCCAATCTTCCTCACACACAGAAAAACTTCCAGGGTGTTCTTGACTCATGGCTGTGAGCTTTTTTGGTGTGTTCTCTGTTCACACCATCAGACTGAATATAGTATTTTTGGAAGATCTCCTATAATCGTTATTTATGGACTGAGTGCAAGAAATGGTTTATTGACTAGTATTAGTAAAACTTCAAAGTCCTTTCCTAGAAAGCAGTACCATTCCCTGCCTGTTTGGTGTGCATGAAATCAGTGAACCTAATCAAGCAGGGAAGGCTCATTAGGAAGAGCAACAAAGTTTCCAGTGTCCTTTATGACCGTGCAGCCACCACAGAAGAGATCAAAGCCTCCGTCGGTGGTGTCGGTACATCTGTTTTCTTTTTATCCAACGTGTTGTTTGGTTAGTTGTTAGACAACATCAAAGCTTTTGGCCATTAAGTCCTTTGGTCCACGTGGGACCAAATTCATTCTACTAATCCATCTTGTCTAAGATAGAAATGTTCCTGAGAACTGCAGGTCACCAATTTTAGTGAAATGAACACGTTCAGGATATGTCACGAGTTTTTAGGGGCCAGGTTCTTGTCATCAGTGTGGAGGTGGAGAGCATCTCAGCTTCTGCATCTTGTGCCATTATGCCTTTTTACTAAGGAAATGGCGTGTATAATTTAGAATCCAGGAAAAGAAGAATTCTCTCTTTCTCTTTCTCTCATTTTCTCAACAGCTTGATGGAGATGTAATTCACATACTATACCATTCACCCATTTAACGTGTACAGTTCAATGGTTTTTAGTATTTTTACAGAGTTGTGCAATTTTAGAATATTTCATTGCCCCTAAAAGAAACTCTATATCAAATCAACATGTTGTACACTTTAAACTTACACCATGTAAGTCAATTATATTTAAATAAAGTTGGGGGGGAAAATGAGATAGAGGGGAAAAAAAGAAAGAAATCCTGTACCCCTTAGCAATCACTCTCCTTTCTTCCCCCAAAACTCTCCCACTCCCAGTCTTAGGCAACCACTAATCTACTTTCTGTTTCTATGGATTTGCCCATTCAGAATATTTCATATAAATGGAATTATATGATATATGGTCCTTTATGACTGGCTTCTTTCACTTAGTATAATGTGTTCAAGGTTCATAATATTGTAGCATGTGTCAGTACTTTATTTCTTTTTATTGCCAAATAATATTCCTTTGTGTGGATACACCGCATTTTATTTATCAGTTGGTGGACATTTGGGTTGTTTCCGCTTTGAGGCTATTATGAATAACGCTGCTATGAACATTCACGTACAAGTTCTTGTGTGTATATATCCTTTTGATTTCTGTTGGGTATATACCTAGGAGAGAATTGATGGGTCGTATAGTAACTCTGTTTAATCTTTTTGAGGAACTGCCAGGTTATTTTCCAGAGCAACTGCATCATTCTACATTCTTACCAGCAAGGTATAAGAGTTCTAATTCCTCCACCATCCTCATCAACACGTTACTGTCTGTCTTTTTTATTACAGCCATCCTAGCAGGTGTGAAGTGGTATCTTTTTGTGGTTTTAATGTACATTTCCCGTTCTATATGCATGGCTAATGCTGTTGAGCATCTTTTCATGCATATTGGCTATTTGTATGCCTTCCCTGAAGAAATATTCATCCAGATCCTTTACCTATTTTTTTAATTTTATTGAAGTCACCTTGGTTTATTACATTATATAAATTTCAGGTGTACATCATTATATTTTGACTTCTGTATAGACTGCGTCGTGTTCACCACCAAAAGTCTAGTTTCTATCCATCACCAAACATGTGTGCCCCTTTACCCCTTTTGCCCTCCCTCCACTCCCTTCTCCTCTGGTAACCACCAATCTGTTCTCTGTATCTATGTGTTTGTCTGTTTGTTTATCTTCCACATATGAGCGAAATCATACAGTAATTTTCTTTCTCTGACTTATTTCGCTTAGCATAGTACTCTCAAGGTCCATCCATGTTGTTGCAAATGGCACAATTTCACCTTTTTTATAGCTGAGTAGTATTCCATTGTATATGTACACCACATCTTCTTTATCCATTCATCCACTGATAGGCACTTGGGTTACTTCCAAGTCTTGGCTATTGTGAATATTGATGGAATGAACATAGAGGTGCACATATCTTTTCAAATTAGTGTTTTCATGTTCTTTGGTAAATACCCAGAAGTGGAATAGCTGGATCATGTGGTATTTCTCTTTGCCTATTTTTTAATTGGGTTATTTGTCTTTTCATTATTGAGTTATAAGTCTTTCATATAGTCTAGATACAAATCCTTTATAAAATACATAATTTGCAGAATCTCTCTCTTTTTTATTTTATTTAGATGTTCTCTGGTAATTGTGCATTTCCTGTTTATACAAACAGGAAACTCCTTAAAAAGGAATCATGTGTCACAATAGAGGAAATAAAGCATATTTCAGAACCCTCTCCTTGCCAAATATGCAAACTCAAAGACAAGCAAAAACCTCAATAATAATATTAGAACAAGAACTTAGTATGTAAAGTGACCATGGCCACTTCAGTTTTGTAGCAACAATAATCATTATTCACGTTTGTATATAGATTTCGAGTTTACAATATCCACAGTCTCTTGTAATCAGCTCTGTGAAATGTTACAATTATCCCACTTACTAATGAAGAAACAGATGGGAACAACGATGGAGACATTCAGCCAGACTAAGTTCAGTCTAAACACCAGCTACATAAATGCCAAAATATTCAGGCCAAAGTTCATTCCATGAAATACAAAAGGCATCAAATCAGTTGTGTAAAATGATTTTTTTTTACAATTTATTTGTTTGTGTGTGATGCCTAAATGTGAGATGAGAAGTGAAACAAGTGCCTATGTCACAATAAATTAGCCATAGTTATAAATAACTGAATGAAAATACCCTCAAAACACTTAATTTACCTTTTAGCATGTGTAGCAACACATATGTCTATCCCCCTGAGAGTGTGCATTGATGTTGGGGAACTCAGTAGAACCATAGAGCCTGTGCTTGAGTTTTTATCTATCAGTAATGCACGAACTTGAGAGAATAGTACACACTACGGTGCCATTAACTTACTGTGTGATATTAGGCAAATCACAAACTTCTCCCAGCTTCAACTTCATCATCTGAAAAATCCACTAAGGGGGCCGGCCCCGTGGCTGAGTGGTTAAGTTCGTGAGCTCCACTTTGGCAGCCCAGTGTTTCACCACTTCGATTCCTGGGCGTGGACATGGCATCGCTCATCAAGCCATGCTGAGGCAGCATCCCACATGCCACAACTAGGAGGACCCACAATAAAAATATACAACTACGTACCAGGGGGCTTTGGGGAGAAAAAGGAAAAATAAAATCTTTAAAAAAAAAAATCCACTAAGATTCCTGTTCCTGGTCTCTCAGGCCTGTAGGTTTCTGCCACATGATCTCTGAGATGACATGGATTAGGGCTTAAATAAAAGGGGAGAGGGGTATAAGAAAAGATGAGACTCCTGGTATCTGAGTAGGAGAGAAGTCACAATAATGACTTGATGATACAGGTCTTGTTGACTAATCACCATGTGAGACCATGTGTAGAACCAGGATGAGCTGCTTGTATTAATATTATCACTAAAACAAGCAGGGAATTCAGATTAAGCTCAGCAGTCAGTCCTGTCCCCATTCCTCATAGTCCACACAGAGTACTAATGTACTACTTCTCATTTGTGCCTAATTTTTTGCCACAATAGTTCATGGAAATTAACAACTCACAGTATTAGTCCATGGGGTTCACTTTAGTTTGTGCCCAAGACTTTGATTTGAACCACTTGAGAAAAGCTCAGAAATAATCAGGTCTCTACCCAGAACAATCTACTAAAGTAGTCCAGAACCTTCCAAGTTTCCTGAAGCTACCAAAAGTCAGAGGGACTCAAAGTTATATTAATGACAGAAAGTCAGAGTAGCCTCCACTACTACATGGAGAAAAATGTTTTCTGAAACAAAACTCAGGTCACATGGTCTGACGATAAAGAATATTGTATATACAGACCATCCTGGAAAATCTAGGACCTACGATCACCATATTCTTGCGACTTCCAAGAGATGCCATTAGCATCTCCCCCAAAGGACAGACTAGTGACCTGGAAAGAGAAGTTCACACTTCCAGAATTTAAGTTCTGAACCTTGACCCTACAAGCTATGTGGTCAACTGTGGGAAAGGGTAACTGCTCTCTAAGTCAATTTTAGTCAGTCTATCAGCATTTCTTAATATTAAATGAAACGATAGGGCAGATCTCGATAGACTGTAAAGTGTTATATAAATGTTTGTGCTGTTCACTATCATGTAAGCAGCACTAATTTCTCTGTTTCTACCAGAATATGGAAGCATATGTAAACGTACTTCTAATTTCCTAGAGAAAACTCAAAATATACATCGAAAATAATATTAACCAAGAATGTTACATTCAAATTGATTAATCCACTTTGGGAAAAAAAAATAATTTTCCAACTCTGGAAAAAAAGAAAATCTCTACTGTTTCTTGCCAAAAATAGACTTTTGACATGGGCATCTCCATTCTATGTGCTATACATTCAATCTAGAGTTCGCAGCTCCCTTTTAACCAGCAGTGAGCTCAGAAATACCTGTGCAGGGAGAAAGGAGTGAATGAGATGTTGCCCTCCCTGCTTGTAGGTGCCAGCCGGGTTGTTCACATTCCTTCCTGAACTCTGTAGGACAAATCTCTTGACTTGCCCTGTTTGGGAAATCTTCAAATGTCAATGTGATGATTACATTGGTTGGAGTGCCTGGAGAACAAAGCCTTTGAAAGCGTCCGGGGGAAATACGCCGCTTTGAAAAAGAAGTCAAGAGACACTTTGAAAAAGAAGTATGATTTTCTTAAAGGCAGACTCCCACCTTTACAGAAGAATATCAACTTTCTATTTAAAATCGCACGGAGGTATAGAAGAAAGGACATTTCCGCCCTGTGCAACAGACTTTAATTAGTTGAGATTAAGTGGCTGGGCTCTCCAAGGATTCTTCAGATTGGCCTTTCATTTCCTGATATGGATAGGAAATCTCATTGAAAACCTAGCAAAGAAAAGAATGACAGAGCCCCACCTAATTCAAGAGCTCATCTTCTCTAATTATCTAGAAAATTCCTAAAGAAGCTTCCAACTTTCCGTTTTTTGGTTTTATCTTTGGTTGTTAACTTACTTAATACATGATACTAGTATGGGATGAGTAACTTGGCCTTTGGCCCTTGGAAGAGTAAGTATGATAGAGATAGTAGGAAGAGGTGAAAATCTGTAAGCACTTACTCTCGGGGATCCTGCCATATCTCGCCCTTCATGTGCACGCTGTCCTGTGCTAATATTGAGGAGCGAGGAAATATTGTTTAGGAGGAAGTAGCTGCTTGAGGAAGGAAGTGGGCGGTGCGGGATAAATAAATCAGGACCTTCCCAGAATAGAATTCACCTTTGACCACCACTTCAAGCTCCCCACCCCATGTCCGAGCACTGCTGGACAAGGATACACATGTCAAAACCTGTCTAGGCCTGCCCTTGCCCATAAACAATCGCGAATATTCTGAAATTAATGTCACTGGCATCTGTAGCTCTCAGATCCTACTTAGGCTCTCAAGTCCTTAAGCAGATGAGTCTGCACATTTGTTCTCACTTTGCAAAGAATTTTATATTCCTCCAACAGCAGCCAAGAAGCAAAAAGTTAATGAGATTTAGTGGCCATTTATTTCATGGATGTGCTCTTCTGACCAACAGGACTGCAATCTGCTCATAGGCAATGAGATCCTCTGGAAAATAGACTCTGATTTCGCATACGTCTCAAAAAACCAATAGATAGTCACTATTTTCACAGAAGGTTCGCTGTGTTTATAAAAGCTTTATGGTTGCTTTATAGAGCAAACAAATTTAATTTATTTTATTTCCACAAAGAATTTCGGCAGCCTTGAAAGCGTAAATGAGTAATTCTTTTTATGTTCACCTGAATCTAAGTATCTAGGTAACTTTTTCCTTATTGGCTTAACCAACAAATACTTATTTCTCACACTCTGGAGGCTGGGAAGATGAAGATCAAGGTGCCGGTGGCAGGTTCAGTGTCCTCTTTTCTTTCTGGGCTCTCACAAGAATCGTCCTTTACGGCGATGTCTTTTTTGCTTAGGCTTTTTCTAGCAAGCACCTCAAAACTTTTCCAGCCTCTCCTGTAGCCCAGCCCTGGTCACTTCATTCCCCTGCTCACAAACCTTCAGAAGTTCCTTCATTGCTTTTGAAATAAAGTTCAAACACTTTTGCTTGGCACTGAATATCTCCATAATCTTGACCACTACTTTTTCAGATTTCATCATGTCTTACACTCTACATTCCGTTCATCCTGGCATGCACATATATCATGAGTGTGCATCAATTTTTCCACAGTGCTGCGGGCAGGGGATGGGTGAGCTGCCTGCCAGCTGTTAAAGGCTTCTACTTAGAGATTTTCTATTAGCTAAAGCAAACGGTATGGACACATCTACCTTCAAGGAGATAATGAAGGACACACTTGACATATGACCAATAAAAGAAGAACTGGAGGACTGGTGAGTGTCCCTAATGACCACAAGACTAAAATCATCAGGTATTAAATGGAAACAGTTTACGTGAAATACTAAGTCACTTTTTATAATCACAAGATCCCAAATGTTTTTATCAAAAAAGTTTTGTGTGTGTGTCAGATATTTTATACGCCCTCGGAGCCTATAGTCATTCCAAAAATTGCATAATCTGATCATGGCAATTCAGGGTAAAATAAATGCAAAAAGAAACAGCTTCTTAAACATACTCAGTACATTTCCCTTTTTATTAGAATTGGTTTCAGACATTCTTCACATTTTTAGGAAATCTTTTGATTTGTTCCTGTTTTACTGGGTAATTTAAAACTCTCCACCTTTTGCTGAAAGGTATCAACCACTGAAAAATTAAAAGCAATGTAAAAGTAGGAACAGTTGAAGCCAGTTTTAAGGACTTTAAGGCTGAAATAAATTTTTCAAATTATAATGGTCTACTTTCATGTATATGTATTCCTAGCAGACCAATAAAATGGCGTACTTGTTGTTTATTAGAAATTGACATTCCTATGGTCTTAGCCAACCAAGTAATTCTTTTTTAAAGTTGCCTGCACAAAAATGTGTACAAAGAAATGTTTCTGTGCCAATTAATGTTGATAGCTTGGTTTGGAACATTATGTGAAACTTAAGTTAGTTTTATGTGTTCTCTTTATACCATATTTAATGAATACCATTGGTGGGCACGTCCTTCTATGAGAATTTTTAATCCTTGTTGCGTTGCAGAAAAATAGTAAGGGAATGATCAAAAATAGATATAACACAAAAAGGAAGCCTTTACAGAGGTAAACAGATAATTGTGTTATTTTAAGTGAGCAATTACTATTTACTTTACTAAAGAAAGCACAGCTGGCTTATGCTCAGAGATGCCACACAACATCTTAGGCACCAATTGAGAGACTTGGTATGGGGCTGGGCCAGTTCTAGTCTGATGGGGCAGGGGAATGAATTTTATTGAGGTCCTACTATGTGTGCTGCTCTGTAATAAGTTGCTTAGATATAGTCTTTCACGTTGTCCTTTAACAAACCTATACTGTTACTCTCTCTGTTTTGCAAATGAAGAAGTTGAGGCACAAACATTTAAGAAGATTCCAGAAAGTCACACAAGTAGTAACTGATAGAACTCAGATTTCAACCAGGTCTGTTTGATTCCAAATGCTGAGCTCCTTTTGTTATAATGAAGAAAGAAGATGAGATACCTAGAAAACAGAATGGTGTGGAAGAACACTATCACAAGAGCAGAATCTGGAGGGGAAACTGTGGTAAAAAGCAAGAACTCTGGAATCTCCAGATGGTGCTCAGATTTCAAAAACAGTTTTGAAATTTTAGCAAGTAGGATTTGCGTACTTCTGAGAAAGGAGCGATCAGATGGCAAGGTCTGTGGGGAAAAGGAAAAATTTTAATATCTTACTTGCCTTTTAAAAGATGTGTCTAACCTACATAAAACATCGTCAGTACTATACTCACAAGATACTGATGTGGAATGTCATTTTCCTTTCTCAAAACACTTAGCATAATCGCTCAAATTCCAATATAGGATAATCTACACCAACCACCTTTTTAGGTTTAATTTTCCTGCCATACTCTGAAGGAACTGAAGGTGTGGGGCTTCTTCTGTCCCTTACTTATTTACGATAGCAAGGATGAGTGATTAAGGGATTTAGTAAAAATATATGTTTTTGAGAGTGGCCCTAAATTTCTTGATGTCGTATAACTCTCTGTGATATGTTCTGTTGCACGATACCATGAATGCCTGAGGTTGCCAGGTCAACATTAATTGATGAAAATAATAAAAAGGGCTTCTTAGACATCAGAATTTGAACCTTCTTGTTGTCTCTTAGAAAAAACAGAGAAACCTGGCAGTGCTTTCCTTGCATTAAGAAATGGAAGACCTTTGCAAGCAATTTTTCCCGTTGAGTAGAATAGGTCCCTGAGTGAGGATTCTGGTTGTCAGCCAGTTTTTGAGGCCTTTTCCCAGTCTAGATCTCTCTATTTGGATGTGCTGCCAGCAGCAATGATCTGGGTCAGTGGTGTCTAACATCCTCCGTGAAGAGGCTGAGGTGGTGACACAATAGCATTTGTTTTGTTTGCGGGGAAAACTTGTGAAAGGTGATGACCTTAGTTTAGGGCTGAGAAAACCCAATGAGTTTAAAGTAGCTAAGAATTGAAGACTCAGAAGATAGTCCCTTCACCTTATTGTGCTCCAGAGAGACCTCCAGTACTCCCTGGGTCCAAGTCTACGCCATTAAGTTTAAAATGCAGTCACCTAACACCTTCTTATGTGGGGCTGCCTTTCGTCACTCAGCCTGCAGCCTGTCTCGCTGACATTCTCGGCTGTGACTGTGTGGCTGTCACTGAGCTTTCCCTGGAGGACACACAGTTGTACCTCCCAAGGCTATTGATTTGCATGTGGACAGTTAACAATTCCTATTTCAAATTCTGTATATTTCAGGTTGCCTTTAATGCAAGAGTAAAGCAAAGACAAATTGCCGGTATTTAGTTCCTAAAGCAGTGATGTATGGATTCACTCTGTATATAGAAAAAATAAATATGCCATGTGTCCCCACCTCTCTCCTCCACAGGAACACAGTATTTGTAAAATAAATGTCATAAAAATTGATGAGCTGTGAGTGATCCCAAGGAATACTTGCCTCTTTTCTTAAGGGTAATAAGAAAATAATATCTGATTGCAAGATCCAAAGGATTATTTTTTTATGTGTTCACTTATTGGTACTTATTATATTTAACAATTTGGTAGCATTTGGTTTCTGATGAAAATATACTTTGTGCTTTAAAGCATTTCTTACTTGGATCAAAATTGTAGAATGTAAAGAGACTTCCTTTAGCATTTCCACAGGAACCCCACTTGTCCCACAAGCTTTTCCACTCAGGCTTCCATCTTTATCCAGATCACCCTTATCCTTCTTTGCTGAAAATTCAAATTTTACATCTCCTTTGTGCTCAGAAGCTCATCTTGTTCAAAAAGCCCTCATTGACACCACCTCCCCTGAACCATTATGTAATATGTGGCCTTCGTGCTTGGCTTCTTTCATTTAGCATCATGTTTTCAACTTTCATCCACGTTGTAGCATGTATCAGTATTTCATTCCTTTTGATGGCTGAATAATATCCCATTGTATGATTATACTTCATTTTATTTATCCATCCATCCATTGATGGACATTTGGATTCTTTACACTGTTCAGCTATTGTGAAAATATATTTATTTTGAAATATGTTTGACTATTTAGCTATTATTCAGCTGCTATAAACATTCCTCTACAAGTTTCTGTTTGAACACCCATTTTCAATTCTTTTGGATAAATGCCAAGGGGTAGAATTGCTAGGTCATATGGTAATTGTATTTTTAACTTAGTAATGAAGAGCCAACCTGTTTTTCACAAAGGCTGCACCATTGTGCATTTCCACCAGCCATGTATAAGGGCTCCAATTCCTACATCCGTACTAACATTTATTACTTTCCCTTTTTTTTTGTTATAGCTCTCCTTTGGGTATGAAATGGTATCTCATTGTAGTTTCGATTTGCATTTCCCTGATGACTAATGACCTGGAGTACCTTTCCATGTATTTGTTGCCACTGGTTTATCTTCTTTGGAGAAATGTCTATTGATTTGCAAATACTTTTTTCCAATTCTGTGGGTTGTTTTTTTACTCTCTCAGTAGTGCATAAAAGTTTTAATTTTGATTAAGTCCAATTTATCTAGCTTTCCTTTTGTTGCTCGTGCTTTTGGTGTCATTTCTAAGAATCCATTGCCAAATCCAAGATCATGGACATTTACACCTATGTTTTCTTCTAACAGTTTTATAGCTTTAGCTCTTAAATGTAGGTCTCTGGTCCATTTTTAGTTCATTTGTATATTGCATGACGTAAGGGTCCAACTTGATTCTTTTGCATATGGATATCCAGTTGTCTTAGCATCATTTATTGAAAAAGCTATTTTTTCCTTCGACCATTCAATTTTGAAGGCTTCTAGTTGAAAGTAGATAGTAATTCTATATTGCTTTTTTCCCCTGTTGTTCATACATGTATATCTTCTCTCTATAAGTAGATAGGAACCCATTCCAGGAGGAGATTGACTTCTTTTATGTTTCCTGTATTTTATGTAAGGGCTAAAATGGTTTCCAAAGGGAAAAAAAAAAGGGGGCCAAGAAGGACTCAAGCTTTTGACCCAGGAAAATCAGGGTAATCTATTTAAGACAATCTGTAATGTTTTTAGATATAAAATTAAGACAGTCTCTGCCCTCAAGGTGCTCACGGCCTAATGGGAGAATCTAGCACATCTGGTAGCCATTAGACACATGTGGTTATTGATCACTGGAAATATGGCTAATTCTAATTAAGACTTTCTGTAAGAGTAAAATATACACTAGACTTCAACGTCTTAATACAGAAGGATATTGAATGAATGTCAGACATCTCATTAATAATTTTTTATATTAATTACATTTTGAAATGATACTATTTTTGGTGTATTGGATTAAATAAAATGTTATAAAATTAATTTCATTTGTTTACTTTTACTCTTAATGTGGCTTGCATTATATTTCCACTGGACAATACTGACATAGACAAACAGAAAATCAAAAAGTGTCTCACAGCTACACAACTAGTAGGTGAGAGAGGTGATGTTTATACCAATTTCTTACAGTTCTGTAATGTAGGCTCTTCATTACTATGCTCTACAACTCAAAATCAGCCAAGAATGTGAAGATGTGATTGGTGGCCCCAGTTTGAAACTGGAACGTGGGGCAAGGGTCCATAACACATAATGAGTGCAGAACATCTTTAAGGAATACCAACATTCCGTTCGCACTTCACATCTCATGAGGAGACACACCTGACCCACATCATTCAACTGGAGAACAACTGCAGGCTAAACCAGTGATTCTCAACCTGGGGGGTGATTTTGGCCCCCAGGGGACATTTGGCAATGTCTGGAAACATTTTTGGTTGTCACAACTAGCATCTAATGGGTAGGGGCCAGAGATGCTGATAAATACCCTACAATGCAAAGGACAGCCCCTCCACAACAAAGAATTATTTGCCTCAATATGTCAATAGTTCCGAGGTTGAGAAACCGTGGACTAACCTTTTGCTAAGAGAAATATTTCAGAGAAAGAAGAGGCAACTGTGTGCTGGAGCTCTCAGGAAGATTAGGGGAAGGCCGGGACGTGAAGGTGGGCCTCAGAGTGTTGGCAGGTCCACTGGGTACAGGGATGGGGCAAAGCGAGCAAGAGAGCTTACCAGTCAGGAGGAGTGTGGCCAGTCGTGGGAACTGGAAATGGACTTGAGCCAACTGGAGCAAAGAGTGTGTCATGAAAAGGAGAAGCAGGGACTAGAGAAGTGGTTTAGAATTCAGAAGAATTGTTCTCTAACTCTGGTTCTTCCACTTGGCAGCTGGGTGGCTTTGAGCAAACCACTTGACCTTTCTGAAATTTAGGGTAACCCTCTGTCAATGGAGATAATTTTAATCAGATGAGATCCTCTGTGTAAAGACAATTTATAACTGAAAATATAAAGTATTGTTTTTAACGTTATCATCATGGTTGTTACCAGATTGAGTTGGTTCCAGAGTGTGAGGGCTTAAAACCAGGCAAGGAGAGGACCAGAGTGGAGACAGCTGGGGAAGACCTTGCCTCGCCTTTTTCCACAGGCAGCTGCCACTCCTGTGGACAAACATCAGTGACCGATTGGCAGTAAACTGACTTGAGTGGCTCTTCCTGGGACGTGAGGGAGGATGAGTAGTGGCTCTTTGTAGAGGTGAACAGAAAAATAGGCAGATTACTCCATGAGCTTGTGCGCTAGTCCTGTGCAACGGGTTAGAATTCAACAAGTGAAAATGACATGCAGTTTCTAAGGCTGAATGTGTAATATTTTATAATCAACCTAGAATTCTAAGAAAATGTGGATTATGAATTTTCCTTGAATCTTGCCCTACCTTCAGTGGCACTACAACGGAAATATTTTTTCGAAGCGTACATATATAGTGGAGTGTGTTTTTATGGCTCTTTGAGGTTTAATTTTCTCACATTTAATACTTAAATTCAAGCTCTCCCAGTATGGCACCAAGGCAGAAAATTTCCCATATTAATTACTTTTTAATTAAGATAATTTATTTTATAAGACATTTGGGAAATGGCCTAGCAGTTGACTATGTCTTAAGAATGTAGAGAATGTAGGATGTAGGCTTCAATAGGATGTAAGCTTCCAAAGGGCAGGGATTGGGGGCTGTTTTGTTTACTGCTATAATCCTGGTGCTTAGAAAAGGGCCCAGCACATGGTAGCACTCAGTAAATTATTTGCCAAATGAATGAGTGAATGTGCGAAGGAACAAGAAGCGTGTGTTGTTTGTGACTCTTCCTACATGGTTGTGTGACTGATCAAGTACTGCGTGCATCTGCGGTGCTGCGTATCACAGTATCTGACACCCCATCATGAACTCAGGCTGTTATCAAAACTGTCTCACTGAGACTCATCTATTGTCACTCATTCGTTGCCACAAGCACTCAAATCAAACGCTTTCTCCTCTCTTTTTTACCTCCTCTGGAACCCAGCAGAGGTAAATCAGTAAAGTTGGAAGTGGTTGAAGATAAGAGCACAAAGGGATCAAATTTACCCCCCTCGGAAGTGGCAATTGGTTTGTCTCCTTACACCTTTCCCCAAAAGTGTCCTTTCCATGTTCCTGAAGAAGAAAACATCGCCTGGGCGGGTGTGCGCCTGGCAGGGCCATTGCACTCCAATCTCTTCAGCTGGCTGCTACAGAAATAAGGGCACTTCAGTAAGACTTGACAATGCGCCAGTTCCAGAAGCGATAAGAGAAGCCTGAAACACCAACAGTCTCCACCTGCCACGGGCTGTATTTCGCAATGGAGGGCTGCAAGGCCACAAGAAAGCAAATAGGAGAGCTATCTCGAAAGCTTGCCAATAGGGTTCTGAAAATACACAAAGTGGCTTTCCTAAAGAACTAGGAAAACAAAGAAAGAACACTAAATGGATCATTTAAGGATACTCTCCTTAAATAGTTAGAAGAACCCTCATTTGCGTATTTTCCATTCTCTTTAGCCATTTTAAGTATTTCCTAGACATTGATGATGTTTCTACATCTGTTTGTAAGTTGTTCTTTATGACACTTAAAGTCTTCATTTGGTTGGGAGAAAGCCCAAGGATATTTCACTTAGAATATATCTTCTTACAAAGAAAAACAAATAAACAAGCAAAAAAGTACTTACCCTGAACTGCATTGAGTTACCAAATTCTCATTAAACATTGGTCTAAGATTTCATTGCGCAGTTGGAACCTTACCGCAGACATAGCTAAGGTTCCTAAAAGATGAAATGTCATTATTAATGAGGGGAAAGGAATCTGCCACAGAGTTTCTCTTCACTGGAAACAGAAGCCCATCTAGTTTGGGATTTGACTCATGGGAGAGGCCAACTATATTAATTTTCTTTTTTAATATCATGTCCTTTAAAATAGTATATCCTAGGGTTTAAAACTAATAATTTTCCAACATCTTCCCAAGTTGTAACTTACGTTTTCTAAAAATCTGAAGAGTCCTGATAAATTCAGTGAGACGTTCTCTTTCCATCTTTTATAGAAATACGGAAGCGTATGTGGTTAGGTCTACACATTTCAAGAAGGTAAAGTGTGTTGTAGGTGGAATGGTGTCGTTGAAGGTGTGTGGTGCACAACTGTGAGCCTGTACGCAGTGGGTGGAGGTGTGCATACACCCGTGTCTGTGTTGTTATGTTACTTTCTTGAGCTATATATAGCCAATAATAATTCCTGAGGAAAATTCCATTTTCTCAGTGTTTGTAAGTTCAGTATCGAGACATTTTTAATCTTGATATTATCATGCAGAATTTTTATTGAAAATCTTTCACCTTGTCTCTGAGTGTGACTGAAGAGAAGGGCAATAAGTTAATAAAATTAATGTAAATAAGTACATGGTATTTGTAATTGTGAAATTATGATAAATAAATTGTAGTTGTTAAACTCCCACTGCCTTAAACATCTCTTCTTGAAACTTAAAGATTTAAAAAGAAAGTATAAGCCATTTTTTAATCTTTACGATAGCAAATAGAAAGCTATGCAAATAGAAATTAAAAGGGTGCCCTTGAGTAAAGCATACTTTGATTAGGTCAAATGAAAACAAAGTCCAGGACTGGAAACAAACATTTGGTCAAATGGAAAACATTTCTGGACGTCTGCCTTTCAGACCTGCCTGCCTCCCAAGCTGTTATATGGTGATATTGAAAATACTTCACGTATCACAGAGATAACACGAGGATGAAAGGCATGTTTGAAGTTCTTGAAACTATTCTGAGAAAGCTACTTGAGAAAACACGAGTGCTGTCAATAATACTGTGCAGTCCATCATTAAAAGCAGGCAATCATTTTTCATCCATTTCATCTTTCTCGTATATTTTTGACATTAAAATATCACATTATAATGAACGTTGTCTAAATCAGTCTTCTTTTGAAAAATGAGTGCCAAAAGCAGTACAAAAACCAAACTCTCATAAACCAAGACAAGCAGAAAATATGATCTTAAGAAATGAACAAATATGGATTCATTCATTCATTCATTCATTTAGCATTCATTCATTCATGTCAAGCATTGTGCTAGACACTGGAGACATAGCAATAAACAATGCAGACTTGCTCCCTGCCCCCTGAGATTTAAAGTTCAACAGAAGAAACAGTAATTACTAATTGTTTCAAAGCAAAGCAGAGTTCTGTTGACTTGTACATTAACAGTGACCTAACTCAGGCTAGAGGAGGATCGGGGATACACAGGGTAGAGGCAACTCTGAAAGCTTGGAGGGCCAGCATGGCTGGTCATCTTATATGGCCAAAATAAGAAGAATGTCATTCATTTTCATGTTTAACAGAGAGAGAAGTCTTTGTAACGTTAACTTAAATTATCTGAAGAGTGTTTACATATTTATACCACAGCTTGTTTCAACTGGAGTCACTGGCTATTTCTTATCTATAGGGCACGGTAACAATTGTTTGTAGGAATGACTTGTCTATGATGTATTAAAATCCTGCTTATGATTTATTTAATCTCACTATTGATCAGCTTTAGTTTGCCAACATACAAGGTGTGAGTTCTGTTAAATTTTCATTCTAGAAACGTTGACATAAACAACACATAAGATTGATTATTTTACCTGCTAGAACTTCATGTACATTTAGAAAAAGGCCTCTACTCCTCACTTTGGGGTTTCTTTTCTTTTTAATGCCCGCCTAGTTTTTATTTCTATTTTATAGCTATCATGCAGTAACGAATAGTTTTACTTATAAGGAATTGAAAAAAAAATTGGCATTTCCCCTACAAATTGTGGTATGGTATTATTATGTTATTTGACTAATACAGGAAACATGGTTAGTATTTATTGGTAACTGATATAGTGGCTTCCAATGGGTTTTAGAAACAGATCAATATTTATCTTCAAAGTTCCCTGCGGAAGATGCTGCTCTCCTTCTCTTTCCTTTTATTCCCCTCACTGTCATTCCTTTGATAATTATAAGCCTGAAAGAATGAGAAAACTAAAACTCGATTCATTTTAAATTTCTATTCTATTCCTCCAGATGAAATGACCTAAGACAAATAGATTATTTCAGGCTTATATGAAGAACTTCAGAGCAGAGAGAGAAATTTAAAAGCAGCAAGAATGGCAAACACCTTTTGTAGGTTTCATTTTGAAGGTAGTAAAGGCGTAAAACAGTTCTTCAAAAGATGTCGTATTTGGACACGTTTGACTAAGTCACTAAAAGATGAAAACTTAAAGAGGTTCTGTTGAACCAAAAGGCACCAAATAACAAATGAGGACCATCTGCCTTCAGTACCGAAGTATTCATTTCCATGTTTCCCAAAGTCAGAGAAAGAGCATTCCCCAAACTGATTTAATGTGGTAAATGAATTGGCAAAAATGTTTCTGAAACACGGATCTCTATCGAAGATCAAATCCTATTGTTTCTGTTCACTTTATTTCCCAATTTTACAATTTATTGGCTTGATGTATTTTGATTTATTTCTCCTTCTGAAGTTTTGCCTCCAATAAATATTGTAATCCTTGTTGATATATTTCAGCGCTATAACCTTTGATCCTCTACTTTTTTGATGAATATTTTTGTATGACTAAAACAGCATTAAAAAATAGCCAGAATTGAAAAGCAACATTTGCTCAGCACGAAGAACAGGAGAGAACTGTGGGAATATGCTTTGTGTTGTTAACTGTTTTAAAAAGAAAATAAAGGCAAGAAATTAGCAAGCAAGCAATAATGACAGATGGACATCAAGTTTGCCGTTCCTTCCTATCCTTGCTGTAGCATTTAACTTTGGGAACTTGAAAGGAAGAAAAATACACTTCTCTACCCTCCACCCCCAAAAGTACTAAAATTTGTCAACGGTGATCTTTGCATTTGAAAGCCCATAGTTGATTTTAGTCTATTGCCTAGATTTGCCATTCCCATATTTAACATTTACAGGATTTTATGAGTTTTTTTCTATTTTCTTCTATGGTATTTTTATGAGCAATACCATATTCTATAATAATAATCTCAAATAACGTTTAATTTGTTGTCAGAAAGACAAATGGACAAAAGTCATCCAGCTTGTGAGTTTAGCTAACTACCCAACATTATAGTTATATATTCAGTTGCTCCCCTGAAAAACTATGCTTTTTATGGGGGAAATTATATACAATTGTAGAAGTTAAGACTGCATAGACTCTCAAAAATCTTAAGGTAATCTTTATAGATATATCTACATTTATATCTAGCAAGAGAATGATATGCACAGATGGACATACATACATCAACATATATCAAATATATCTGCTAAACTATACAGACTTCCTAAAGGGGTAGTTCCCTCTATCACTACCACCCCCAAATTTTTTTCAAGGGATTATTGGTTTTTCTAGAATTTGTAGACTTTAAGAAAAATAGTTAGTAAAATCAAAGCCATCAGTGACTCTTACCATTCTTTTTATTTTCATGCTCTTTAACATTCTTCGATTTCTTTAACATCAATTAAAAGAAGATAATATATGGAACACAATTAATACAGACAATATAAATGACGTTTTCACAACTTAAGCTTCAAATAATGAATACTGAGCAATTAATTTTTCTTTTTTGATAGAAGATTTTTAAATCTCCTTCCGCCCATCATCAACTCCTCCAGATTTTAAGGAACTACTTGTAAAACTATCTTGCTTCTTTGCATTTATTAAGCATACTAAAAGGGGTGTGTGTGTGTGTGTGTGTGTGTGTGTGTGTGTGTGTGTGCGTCTGGTCCTATATTCAAATGTCCATTGCCTTTTTAATTTTGTAACTCAGTCCCTAAATCTCTATTTCAAAATCATGACCCAAAATTGATCTGAAACTCTGGGCACTGCTGAGAGGAAACAAGTTTGATAGAATATCAGATAAGAGGAATTTAAAATTGGAGAGTAAGTATTGTACCTCTGGGCATTTAATCCCCAAACCCTGAACCCAAGATAGGAAAACTCATTGTACTAGCCTTTAAAATTGAAATTGTGACTCTGCAACTTTTTTGGTAAGATTCAATACTCTTTTACTGAAAAAAAAGTGATTGATACGTACTAAAAATGGTGTTTATCTTCACAACGTTCTTTTGAAGACTGACCAAAATAGAGACAAGGAGCCTGATAACAAATGTCTTCAGCTGTGTTTCTAAATTCAGTCCTTCTCTGCCTAGAAACTCCTAGGTGATATGACATGAATACGTTTTATGAAATTCATTTCAGTTCCCATACTTTGAGATTACATTTCTTGAATTCTGTATGCAAATGTATATATATAACCTGATGAAAATGTATCTTTGTTTTAAACGTTTGGGTACTTTAGAAAAACGACTACAAACAGCTCCAAAGACATTGTACTAATGTGGCCTTGCTTACTGAGAAATGCTTCCCTTGTCAACCCATGATTTATAATTCACAGGGGTGAAAATGAGGGGAATTTTGAATAAAAATCCTATGGTGAATTGAAACAAATACCAAATATTTTGCACTTTGAACCAAGCAACATCTCAGCTGATGATTCAGCTTTTCAGAAGTCATAACTTACAGTGATCTCCAAACTTTTTAAATTCAGTACACACGCGTAAAATATTCTTGAGTACACAATATATATTATATGTATTTATGTTTATATATCTCTAAAGCAGAGTTTCTCAACCTGCACTGTTGGCATTTGGGGCTGTCCTGTGCATTGTAGGATGGTCACCAGCATCTCTAACCTCTACCCAACTAGATGTCAGCGGTACCTCCCTCAGTTGCCACAGCCAAGAAACATCCCTAGACACTGCCACATGTCCCCCGAGGGGCAAAACTGCCTCAGTTGAGAACTGCTACTTTAAATCATTTATCTGTAATACTGTACTATTATATTAAGCAAACATGAAAAGTGTTATTTTTAAGGTTATTTTGCTTTTTAGTAGTACCAAAAGAAACTATTTTGCTTTCTCTATAAATGTTAAAATTAACAATTTTTAGGGGAAAAAATGTGACAAAATACACTTCAAATTGGTTTTTAAATCTTGATTTAACAGGAGGTGCCACTCTGGTTCGACTTCAGTTTATTTCAGTACTTGATTTTTTAAAGACCATTAGGGTAGAAAAAGAAATTAACTCCAAATGGATAAAATGGAACTTTTTTACTAAATCATGATACAAAATTTTCCATATAATCTAACATTTATCCAAAGGATTTTGGTGAAATTTTACTGATAAATATCTCTGCTTTGATGTCTTGAAAACAACTAAGAAATTGCATTTTTGTATTTATAACACGTATCTTTGAAATTACTACAGCTTTTCATTTAGAAAACAAGGTAGCCACTTAGAAAACTGAAGTTAGATTTTTTTTAATGTTGCTTATGGGAGTTTTAGTAGGTGGTACATACACATCATTTTCAATAATAAAGTCACATAGCAATGCACACATTGCCAGAGTATTTTCAGAATGCCTTATAGATAACACAAGTTGTTTGTTTATTTTACAGAGTTGTTACTTCCTCACTCATTGTTTAAATGTCACCTTTATCTTGGAGAAACAAATTATAAAGCCTTTTTAAAAATGTATACTCAGTTAAGACAATAGTGGCAGCTACTCCTCATCACAGCAAAGTCAGCAAATTTGAACTAATTGCCTTTGTTAAAGAAAAATGAGTAACTCATCTTCAGGTTCAAATTCTTTGCCATGAGATAATCAGTAAACCTCTGTATGGTAGCAATTGGTTTTTGTGGTCATTCTCTACCTCATTTCAACAATGTAAAGAATCCGCTATGTTTGATGAGTTTTTTTAATTAAAACATTAGAATATCATTGTCATCCTGTGACATTTTGTGCACTTTTGGCTTTAACTTCTTTGCTAAAATAGCTCATCTGTTAATTTTGCAATGTTGTCTCTGTAAACTTAGGCTAGAATTATTTCTGTGGTTAAACTAATAGTTTTTCTGCAAAATATTATTTTTACTAAAGCAGTCATTTAATATTGAGAATATCACCTCATTGGTTTTTCTTTCCTTTAGTGGCTCATAATAAAAGTGGGAAGGTAATCATTCATATTCCGTCATTGAAATAAAATTTAGCAAATACTAAGCTGAGACCCATTAGAAACATCTGTACTTTCATTTAACTCTATATCCCAAACCACTTACACTGCATAATTTGTTATAAAACTTGTTTCTTCAAATTTTTAACAATGTTGACCGTCAAAGGAAGGTATTCTAGCTTGACGTCATACTGTTTTTCAAAGATTCTTTTAGCCATTTTTATCAGAGCAAGAACAATTCTTTCCTTAATGTGTTTTTAGGTCATTGGCTCCTAAGTGAAAATTTTCAACCGTGGCTTCTAACATTTATCATTAAACATTAGTTTGAGGATCACATAACTTAACATCGTGGAAAAAATCCAGAGGCACATTTTAGGTGCATAGGTTTAAATTCTCTTGCTAATGATGAAAACCTTGTTCTACCCTTATCTGATATCTCAAGGCATAATTTTCCCCTAGATCAAGGTTCACTTTGAAAAATAGTGAATGCATATCAATATTTTGATAGTCTTCCTTATAATTTCATGGCAGAGGAGAATGGAGGCAGACATTTTGCCAAACCTGATTAGATTGTCAAAACAAGAGTTCATATTGGGCATAGAAGAAATATCAACTTTCTCTTGCCCTTCACTTTGTGTCAACATGTTAGCATTGTTTTTAGTCAAATTTCTTTTCAAATGAGATAATATATCTTTCAGATCTCTTAAGTTAATTATGTTCATCCATAGGTAAATTGAAACATATATGCATATGCTGAAAGCAAATGAATTATTGAGACTCTGACAACCCATCCAAGCCATGAAATTCACAATCTTCCCTCAATAGACTGGGAGTAAGTGACCATAATGTGGAATGAAGGTGGGAATCAACATCAGTCTACATATTAAATATTAGCAAAACCTAATTTCATTCTACTTTAAGCAGAAAATAAATAAAATATAAATAGAAGTAAATCCTATTTTCTTACCAGACCCCAAAGATCATCTTGCACACTCTCTAGGGTGCAAGACCCCCATTTCAGGGCCCTTGCCTTGGAGTGAGTACTAGCTACTCTTAGAGGTGCAAATGATGTATGTTAGACTTCATTGCGGACTGAAATGAACTCTATTTTCCTACAGAAAGTTAAAACTTGCAGTGTTGTTTTTTTTTTTCCTAGTATGACCACCCAATGGTACCATCTGGTCTATAACAGTTTCATTTTAACATGTGATCACAAAATGCTCCACTGCAAGACTGGCCAAATTCAGGCAGAATGATCGAGAAGGTGCTAAGAAGCAAGCCAATGAGTGTCCCAGTTACAGTTACAGTGCAAAATACAAGACAGGTGCTTGTACCACGAACCAGTGGAAAAGCCTTCTCCCCACTTAGTCCTAAGTAAAGGCAGCGAAGGAATTTGACCACAAGCATTCTCATAAATTTTTAAAAACAGTTCCATGGCTAAGTTAATAAATGAATGGAATGGTTCAGAATTTCCAGCCAGAGTGTGACAGGTAATTGGTGAAATCGGCAAAATGTCTAGTGACCATTTAAAAAGATGCTATGTTTTCAGATCATTAAAGTGCAGCATTTTATTTGCCAATGATTTACTTCATTTGTAAAGTCTCCTACTAATAATGAAATGAAATGGCCGTGACTTGAGCTTAATAAAATATTTTATTGCTTCTAAAACCTGTGAGTATATATGGGTCCATATATATATATATATATATATATAGGAATAGGTGAAAGAGTTGAAATTACTCTGAAACTGTCTACATCTACAGTCGTTTATTTATTTCTAGGTAGAAAGTTTTTTAAAAATCTAGAATTTGACCTTTACCCATATCAATACTTATCAACAGAAGACTAAAGCTCTCTTTCAAGTCTGAGGGAAATAGTGTATTTAACCTTAACCTATGCTAGGGGTTCTCATTACCTTGACCTTCAAATAACTGAAAGTAAGTGAGCTTTGTGAAGACATTTACTCCTGTCAGAGGTTAGCACTGCCCACAGGCCTTCTGATTTCCAGCCCCCCAGCCCACACAGACCGTATATGCTAGTCCACCCTGTGGACATCATTAGTCTGTGGGTCCATTTGGCCTAACCCTTGGAGTTCACTAAACCGAATGAAGACTTCAGAAATCTCTCTGGCTTGACAGTAATATTTTCTCTACCAGAAGTCTTTCCCCAGAGCATTTTTGCCCCTCAAGACTCTCCAAAGCCACTCCCATGATAGGCGTGCTGCAATGATTCTGTTGACCCAAAACACATCAAAGACCCAAGAAGTTATGAATGCTTAGGAATCTGTGTAAGACTTGTAATGGCGTCTCCCTCCAGGGTAATAACAGAGGCGGGGAAATGAGTCAGCACAAAGCATTAACAACTCCCTGGGTGAAAAGATTGGATTTAAAATGAATACAAAACTACAGAGCTGTTTTCTTATCATGTTATTTCCCATCCATTCTGTTTTGTTTCCCAAAAGGATTATTTCATGTAAGGGACAAGCGTCCTATCGCAAAGCTATTTTAAAAGGAATTTCCTCTTCTGTCCATAATCCTGAGGAAGACTTGCCTTAAAAAGTAGGAGCCTGTGTTTACAACTAGGTACAGAAGGAAGGGAAAGATATTCTTAGAGTAAAACTGGCAAGAAGAGCGGATGGGACCCCAGTCCACTCCATCGAGCCACTTTTGTTCACAAACATATAGCCAACTCATCTTTTAGACAGGAACATACACAATCTCTAGGTTTATTCAGCCTCTTCCTTTTCATGGAAAATTTAATCTTCATTTTACTTTGGGGAATTGTCTCAAGTTAGAAATACTCAGCCCCAAGATAATTCTAAAACCGATAGAAGGAATCTAGACACTTCTTGTCACCTTTTATTTATCTTCCAAGTTTCTATAAAAAATTGTAGTGAAATTCCCTTGGTTATCTTGGCTGAGTAGAGCCCAGGTATTGTTTGAAAAATAAAAGATCATCTGAGTAAAAATTTAAAATGAAGTAAGCATGGTGATTATTGACACTTGATGCTGAGTTCCCTCTGGTATCTTACAACCTAAGATGGAAAACACAGAAAGTGGTGATTGAACAGTATGTAAGTAAACACAGCCTAAATATGATGAAGTCAACACTCTCTTATGTTTAAGGAAGGGCAAAGGGTAAAGCTTGTGAGGGCAGTGTTCAGAAGAAGCATGTGAATGAATCTCACTTCCTACTATTCATTTTTCATGAGAGATTGACCCTAAAACTAAAATCTCAAGCTCTCCTTGAAAAAGAGAGGAAATTTAATGTGTTAAAAGGAGGCAGCTTCAATGTTTTTTTCCCTTTGATGAGGAAGCTTGGCCCTGAGCTAACATCTGTTGCCAGTCTTCCTCTTCTTGCTTGAGGAAGACTGCCACTGAGCTAACATCCAAGCCAATCTTCCTCTCTTTTATATGAGGGACACTGCCACAGCATGGCTTGATGAGCGGTGTGTAGGTCCACACCCTGGATTCGAACTTGTGAACCCCAGGCTGCCAAAGCAGAGAGTGCAAACTTAACCACCATGCCATCAGGCCGGCTCTGCTTCAATTTTGTTAAGAGTAAAGTCATGATGTGGGAAGTGAAATAAATATTGAGTGAATGAATGAGTGAATTAAGTAATTAATTAAATAATAAGAAATGAAAAGACGAAGAAGCCCAGGAAGCTAAGGAGACAGGCAGGTTAGGAAATATGTAGGGATAAAAAAAGAAGGTAATTGGGGCAGGCCCGGTGTCACAGCGGTTAAGTTCGCACGTTCCGCTTCTCAGCGGCTGGGGTTTGCAGGTTGGGATCCCGGGTGCAGACATGGCACCACTTGGCAAAAAGCCATGCTGCAGTAGGCGTCCCACATATAAAGTAGAGGAAGATGGGCATGGATGTTAGCTCAGGGCCAGTCTTCCTCAGCAAAAAGAGGAGGATTGGCAGTAGTTAGCTCAGGGCTAATCTTCCTCAAAAAAAAAAAAAAAAAGATAATTTAAGAAAGTCTATAGAATAATGAGGGTCCAGGAATAAGTACTGTATATACAGCATCCAAGTTATATTTTAAGGAAACTGTCAGAGATGAGGAGTTCAGTATTGTAAAATATAGAAAAAAATGTCCAGAATCTATCCTAGGTATTTGGGGGACTCCAAAAATCTCAGAGGCATAGATTGTTTTTCTTCTTAATTATTAAACTACAATAGTATTTAAATAACTCTAATAATGACTGTGAATTTTATTGTAATATATCAAAAACTAGAAATTTTTCTTCTTGGACACATTCTCAGCTATGTTTCAGGGTTCTTGTAGTTGTTAAATATTGCCTTTTTAAATTTACTTTCTTAATAAAGTAAGTTCTTGATTGATTATTATCACAGGGCATAAAACACTTATGAAGGATTTGTCCTTATTCATGCTTTTATTTTTTTTTTATTTGGGTTTTATGCTCAGGTGGTCTTTACAGTGTACACTGTAATGAATGTTTTTGTTTCATTTTTTGTTCTACGTGTGAAAAGTCTTTAACTTGGCAGCTTGACACAGCATATTTTACAATTTTATTTTTTCATCTCTAAGTTATTTCAAAAGAGAATAGCTGCTTTGAACACTCTGAAATTCAATTCTGAATGATTTGTACAACCTTGAATGTAGTCCCAAACAAATCAGAAACAGGTTGTTTGGCTTTTTTTTTTTTTCCCCTCAATTGTCAGTTTGCTTTATTATTTGAAGGGTAAGAAGGGGGAAAAATCCGAAAATAAAAACCCTACTTGTTTCACAATAACTATTCATGTGAAACCCACGGTATTCAATCAACTGAATCGACTCTGTCTCTCTTTTGGGGCTATATAATTATAGTTGAGGCTGTAAATAGAGAACCAGCACCAAATCATGGTTCCATAATATGCATAGTATCAAAATTGAAATCAATCTTATAGACAGTGTTCATGTCCAAAGTTCCTTAGAGGAGAGAAAACATCAGTGTTTAAGTCTACTTTCATTAAGAATATGGGTTCCAAAGCCAGTCCACCTGGTGTGAATCTCAGTTCTGCCACTCTTTAGCTGGCTGACTTCAAGCAAGTTATCTAACCATTCAGCACCTTAACTTCCTTACCTATAAAATAAAGATAACAGTAATACTCATCTTGTGGGATTGTTGTGAAGATTAAATGAATTAATACGTCTAAAACTCTTGAACATTGCCTGGCATGTTGAAAACACTCAATAAATACAGGCTGTTAGAATCATTGTTACTTTTCTTAAAATTTTTCATTACCGTAATTTTAAGAAACTAAGACGGTAGTGATGCTTGTGATATTGAGTGAAACTGAGCACCGCGGCACGCTGGGAAAAGTGATGCTGCAGAATAAAAAGGGCATGAGCTGGAGACACCAGATCTAGTTTCACACTTAGGCTCTAAAACTTAACCGGCTCTGTGGTTTCACTCATTTCCCTAACCTCTATGTTATCATCCATAAATATGTAGAAATAACATTCTCCCCTCACTGTCTTTTGTGGAAGACATATATAAAAATGATTTTGATATAAGATAAGAATAATTTGTAATATAAAATTAGAACTATTTAATAAAAGTATATGCAAAACAGTGAGAAGGCAGAGAAGGTAGTAATAAGTCTGGGCTAGTGGAGCAGGAAGAAAAGCTCCCCAAGGGAAGCAATGTTTCAAGGGTGTTCCAAGAAATGAAGAGACATTTACTAGTCACTGTGTTTAGAGGCACAGAAAAAGCCATGTCTGGAGATCAGTGGCTAGAGATTAGTTTATGTGTGAAAGTCCACTATAAACTATAAGTCACTGTTTGGTGTAAATGTTGGTTGAACTTCATGATCTCAGTGCTGTGTCAAGGACTCACAACTTTATCTGGGTTTTTGATAAATTGGGAGAGGTCACATCTAACACCCGCACCACCTCTCTACTTTGCCTTTGTAAATGGTAGCAATTCAAGATAAATGGCAGAGCTATAAAAGCAAGAATTACTGGTGTTAATTTGGAGGGTGAATGATTTTTGTTTTGTCCCCTGGCCAACACTATTTAAAAAATCAATTATTAGTTCAGGTCATATGCCTGATTGCAAGTTTCTTCTAAGATTGACATTAGCTTCCAGATCTTTTATTTCTTTAAATCTTTTTTTCTTCAATCTCATTGCCACTTCTTAAAATAAATCAAGGGCTTAAATAGCTACCAATTAGGGAATCTGATCAGCTTAGGATAACTACTGTTAGCAAACTATGTTAATATAATTGCATCTAAGATCCCTGGAAAAGACTTTTGTTTCTAATTTCAGAGGAAATATGAGATCTGAAAGAAACTGTAAACGGGGTATCTGCTGAAAATTAAGAATAGTGGAACCACAGAATCACAGGACTGTGGGAAGTGCAAACAGTGCATGGCCCATAATAGGCCTACAAGATACAGTTGACAAACGAATAGTCTCCAATCTCCCAAATAATGGCCTGAGGATCAGCAGTAATGTAGTTCACACTGGTGCCTATTGAAATGAGAAACAGAAATACAATGTAGTAAAGCTTGGTTTGTTTGAGAAGAGAGCAAAATACCAAAGAATAAGATAACAAACATCTTTGCTTCCTGCATCCAGAATTGACAAATGTGGACATTTTATCATTTTTGTGTTATCATTTTTTACATAAGGAAATAAAATATTATGCATAAAGTTAAAGTCCTTTTTAAATACCACTCTAGACCCATTTTCCTCTCCCTATCCAGAGGTAACCACTCTCATAAGTTGATATTTCTTCTTCCCATCCACATTTATATGTGTGTGTATCAGTGTAGAGTGTATAGTGTTGACTTTTGTGTATTTTAATTTATGTAAATAGCATATCTTTCATGGAGCTGAATTTATTTGCTATTCAAGAACTACCCTTCATTCTTACATTAGTTCTTTCTTATTTTTCTTGGCTTAAAATATCCTTTTGTTAAAGAGTGATAGTAATAACCAGCAGTTAAAATATCCTTAACTGGAAAAATTAAAAAGCTACAGCCTATATTTCTTCGATGATCCCTTTGCTTATTTTTTTTTAATGATCCTTGAAATCCAGAAGAAGGGAATACTGCTGCAGTTAAATCACAGTGTTTCTGCCACTTGGCCATCAACCATCCATTTGGATACCTCTGGGGAAGGGCACGTCATTTGGTGCAGTGACATCATGTCTAAGGAGCTGTGTTACATTATCCCCCTGAGTTGGTGTGAAATCTGTTTCCATGTTGCTACTCTTGGTCATATTCTGTACTTTGAGGTCACACAAGCAAAAACAAGTTTAATTCTCCTTCACGGAGTTCCTTCAACCACACCAAAACTACTAGATATTCTCTGAATCTTCTTATCTACAAATTAACTATCCTCATTTCCATCAACTGTTCTTCATGGAACGTGGTTCTAGTAACAACAAGCTGCATTCACAGTCACTTCAGCTTGCTCATTCACCATTGATAGGAGCTATTTATTTATATATGAAGGCTCAAAATTCCCATTGTGCTTGTTGCTGCTTGTAAGAACATGTGTCATGAAATGACTCATCTGCTTTTGAGTGCCGTCTCCAACTGGTAACAAAATATGTTAGTCAACTTCAACAGGTATCCCAGGGTGTCCATTAAACTTTGAAACTATGTAGCAAATTGATGATAAGTTTGCGATTAGAATTCAAAGACTTTGAGGTTCCAGCTATTCCTTGCCACATGATAGACTATAATACTATCAGCTTTGGCCAAAAAATGAGAACTAGCCGTTTCAAAGGGGAATATCATGCTCAGTATTTTTCTCACGATGTGCATTTTTTTAAAAGGAGAATTGATTTTTGTCAGCTTACTTTCTTACCCATAAAAAACAGAATAATTCAAGATCCCACTGCTCCTTCAAGTTAACTGTGAAGGGGTTAAAATTAGTTGTTGTTGTTTTGTAATCCTCAAAATGAAGCCCTTGTGTTTTTGCCAGCACTGCCGGCCTTGGCCTGTGACAGCCTTCCAAATCAGGTGTGTTGACCCAGACTCCAGACAGCACTTACAAACATTTTTGGAACATACCCAGTTCCAGGGTACACAGTTCACCAGAGCCAGCCGTTACTCCAGGACTGTCTGATGCCATGAGGAAAAACATTCTTTACAAAAATGCAAAGTATTATTTTCACGTAATATTCCAAGGAGATCAGTAACGATATGTGCAAAGGGCGAGAGATGATTCATGGCTGCCCACTCAACTCCCAAGGAAGTTTCCGAAGCTGATGTTGAATCATTGAACACGGCAATTGGCACAAGGGCCTTGGAAACCGTTCTGATTGCAAAAGCAGCCCTCCTGCTTTCCTGAGGATGGCCATGAATGTCCCCCAGAGGACCTTGGTTCACTGGAAAAATATGGCATTGGATAAATATTTTGAACACAGATATGTTTTCTTACTAGGAGCGTAAGTGTGCATTTCTCTGTGGGTGGATAATGCAGATTTTTGTGAGCTGAGAAGGTTACTCTTACTCTGAGACCAAGGTTGGCCCCTCTCTGTCATCAACTCTCTAATGAATTCCTATATTATATTTAGTGCACATTTAAGCCTGCACAAACAATGCTGATAAGAAGCGCAGTTTTATGAAACTCTGTGTCAAGGCTGCTTGTGGACTTTTTAGGAGCGGCAGATATTCGCTTCAAAAATGACCAAAATAGATGCTCATTTCCTTCGATGACTTATTTAAAATGGATTGTTGGTTGCAATCCAATGAGTGCTGGCAGATTTCCACCTCCCAGCGAGCACCATGGTAATTACAACTTGTTGGCATTCTTTTTGGCAGTTTCAGAAGGGATACCAAGGATTAAGCACTCAAAGAGGTTGAATCATCCTTTCACCCTTAAATGTACTCACTTCCTTTGGTTCGGGCCAAAGTTTTTTGGGAGATATTGTTGTGAACTTCCGTTGCTGGTGTAACCAGTAGAAAAACAGAAGGCAACATCCAGCATTGAGTTGCTACAGGAGAAACAAAGATAAATGCCTCTGACCCACTGCATTACTAGGAAGCAGTGAGAGAGGGGAGGGGACTTCTGCCATAAGTGTTGTTATGCTGTTTCTGTCTGTTTGGTGCAGATATAGCATTAAATTACCAGTAGGTAGGGTGGCTTCCATTATCTTTTAACTTTGGAAATAACTTTTTTTTTAACCATCCACAACTCTAAATGGGCCTCCTCTCTCCTAATACAAAAAGGATCATGCAAGAAATGTTTCTCATGTTCAAAGTTGATAGAAAGATATTGTCCCTGATAGTCTTCAAAGGACTCACCTAGAGAGGGAGAGAAGATATGATCTGTTGAAAAGTGAAAGTAATACTACATGATAATAATATAAAAGCGGTCACAAGGGAACTCATAGTCACTTGCCAAATGAGCACCGGTCAGTGGTAGCTTGCTCTGAGCCCAAGAGGTCTCGCCACAAGGAAGACTTGGAGTAGGAGAGAAGGCTCGAGTTGGGTTGGATCAGAACAGACGGAGATGAGGAGGAAGCTGTGCAACAAGGGGATGAGGCAGGAAAGAACAAAGTCCCCGAGGAGAAGAAGTTTTATCAAGAAGCTAATTGTATCACTTTGCTCTGGCCGCCATAACAAAATACTGCAGATCGGGTGGCTTCAACAACAGAAATTGATTTTCTCATGGTTCTGGAGGCTAGAAGTCCATCATTGAGTGCCAGCAGGGTTGATTTCTCCTCAGGTCTCTCTCCTTGGCTTGTTGCCGCCTTCTTGATGCTTTGTCCTCACATGCTCTTACCTCTGTGCACTTGGGCCCCTGGTGTCTCTTCTACTTCTTGGAACGACACCAGTCATATTGGATTCGGGGCCATCCTAATGATCTCATTTAACTCAGTCATCTCTTTAAAGACCTTATCTCCCAATACGGTCATATTCTGGGGTACTAGAGGTTGGGACTTCACCATATGAATTTGAGGAGACGCAATTCAGCCCATAAAGCTCATGAAGCTTATACTTCAGAGACCCTGACTTAGATGGGCCCTTGTGAGTGCAGGAGCTGTGGTGTGCAAGGTGAGGAGAAGCCAGGTTGGAATCAGGGAACACTTCTGCATAAGTGTATCTGGTAAATTATCAAAAAAGATTTCAAAAGAAAAGGACCTGAATCTTCAAATCTGCAGTCATTCCTTGTGATGTCTTTTTCCGTTCTAAATCGATACTCACTTTTATACCTAATTTCTTTAGTAAGGTTGTTGTCTTTTTCTTAAAGAGGGCATCATCCAAAATTGTGTAACATTAGGTTTCGCAAAACCTGGATCCACTCTTTGAAGTGTAAAATACACACCAGATTTCAAAGACTAACTGTGAGATAAAGAATGTAAAATCTCTCATTTAAAATCTTCATATCGATTACCTATTGAAATGAGGATATTTTGGATATTTTGGGTTAAATAAACTATTCTATTAAAATTAATTTCACTTATTGCTTTTTATGTTTTTTTACAATGGCTACTAGAGATTTTAAAATTACAAAAGTGGCTTTGTCATATTTCTATTAGACACACACTGCTCCAGATTCTCATAACACACCTATCTCGGGCCAAATCTTCTTTTCTGCCCTGCTGAAATCTGGAGTTTGTGGAGAAGCAAGAGTTTCATCTTCTTTTGCCTTCATGCTAATTTGTATTATGTATTTGTATACGTATTAATTTGTATTATGGATATGAATGCTTTTTTACTTAATTCAAGTTGCATGTAGTGGTTAGGGCCTAAGCAGCATCACGACTTTGAGTTAAACAGGCTTTTTGTTTCTCAACTGGAATTCCAATCATGTTGATGCTAAGAGAAGAATATTTAGAGTTTGAAACAAATGACATATAAACAAGCAAACAAAAGGAATCTGTATATAACCTTCACAGGAAGAGGCTGTTTTAGCCTGTATTGTTGAATGACCCTTACATAAAAGCTCTCCACAAGGAGGGCTGAAATGCTTACAATTATGTTATCATGGAAAGTTTTTATGCTAGTGAAGTGACTTTGGTGAATTTAAGTCTAATGTACATTAAAGATCTTTAAATAATTGTTTGAGAAGGTCTTGGTCCAGTGGAGCAGTTTCTTTTTTTAGCATTTCACAGAAATATATAAAAAGTAATAAAATGAACACTCTTGTACTCACCATCCAGCTTAAGAAATTAAGCATCTCCAATACCTTAGAAAGTCCCTCCCACCTCCCAGAGGTAACCACTGGTCCAAATTTTATGCTTATCATTATTTTTCTTTTCATAAGAGTTTTACTACTAAAAGCTCGTTTTGCCATTTAAAACTGCCTCTTTTGTATGGACCTGCTTAAAATAATCATCGTGGATTCTATAGCAACCTAAACTCCCAAAGCAACCATTCTATTTTTCTATTTTTACGAGTACCTTTCCATTAAGGAGGAGGAAGAGGAGAAAAAGAGCGCAAGAGAAAAAAATATTAGTAGCTGTGTGATTGTACTTCTTATATAGGAAAGTGTCACCATATAGTGAAACTCAACTCTCCAGGCCAGAGCTAGAGGGTTGAACGGCCAAGAAAACAGGAGTGAGCCACCACTGGAAAGTGCATCAAAAAGTCTGGCTTATAATAAATATTCCTCAAATATTAGTGGCTCTCCTGAAGAGGTGGCCATGTTGACTGCCTCAAATATTCCCTGTGGTGATGATCAATTTCCTCACTCCTGCTCTCTTAATAATAAAAGTCCAGAATCACCATAGCCTCAATTTATTTCCCAAATTCGACTACATTTCTATATAATGTAAAATTTAATATTTGTGTATCTGTTGGTTAATGGATTGTCTCTGTCTCATCTCTACAGTCCTCCACCATCCTTCTGTCTGTCTTGGAATGCAATACTCAGAGAATCATAGAGTGTGTTTTTCTTCAACAGTTCACTTCAACAAGTATTAATGACCACCTACTCTTTGCCAGATACTATATTAAACTCTGAAGACAGAAAGATGAATATGACATGATCCCTGCCCCCACGGAACTTATATTCTAGTGAGAAAAGCAGAGAGGTTAAAGAGACTCTTTCATTCAACAAATATTTATTGGGCACCTATTTTGTGCCAAATCCTCTTAGACTTCGGGGACACAACAATGACTAAAACAGACAAAACTTCTGCTGACATGTGAGTGCAAAAGCCTTGAAGTGAGAACAAGCCTCAGGTCCCTTTTTTCCCCCAGATTCCTTTTCAAGAAACATCATGAGAGACAGAGGGGAGGCAAGGATGATTTGAAAACATTTTGAAAAAATGGAGTTGTAGGAACTAAGAAGGACAAGTCTGAAGGAGAAGCAGGTTTTGAGTGGGGATCAGAAGTGTGTTATTGGTTCAGTAATTAAGTTATAAATGCCTAGTAGACTTCCAAGGGTATGTGTAGCTGGGTAGATCTGAGGGAAGAAGTTTGGACCACAGATAGAAATTTAGGAGTTATTAGCGTGTAGATGATATTAAGGCCATGAGGTAGGATGAGGTCACCAAAGAAGGAGTTTAATTAGAGAAGATGTCACAAGTATCTGAGACCCTGGGGGCTCCGACATTAAAAGTATGGGAGATGGTAGAACCCAATGAGATACTGACTAAAATGGCATGGCCAATAGATAATAAGAAAACTAGGAGACAGCCAGCCCCGGTAGCCTGGTGGTTAAGTTCAGCACACTCCACTTCGGCAGCCTGGGTTCAGTTCCCAGGCACAGACCTACGCCACTCGTTTGTCAGCAATCATGCTGTGGCAGCAGCTCACATACAAAAAGAAAATAGAAGATTGGCAACAGATGTTAGCTCAGAGCAAATCTTAAAAAAAAAGAAAACAGAAATGATTGAGAAGCATTTTCTGTGAGAAAGAAGGTGAATTTGTGTTCTGAGCCCTGTTTCTATAGATTTGTCAATCTACTGCCTTGCCTGCTTTAATGGATTCTGACATTCGTACGTAAGTCATAAATCATTGACATGATTGTGTCAATAAAATGTGCAATCTGGTTATGCCTCAAGCAAACCTCAATTTTGGCAGGGGTCCTTTATCCGAATTATTTCTTGACTCATGGCATTGGTCTGAGCTTAGCTTAAGTGGAGGATCAAGAACACAATCAGCGCAAGCAAAGGAAACTCTTCTCCTGTCCTCGCCTCTAGCACAGAATCTGTAATGCTTATTTGCTTATATGATATACATTTTGCTAAAGTTTTATTATGAATCTTATAAAAAATACAGTGCAGCATATCTGAAGGTTGCACTTAGGTTGGAATTTTAGCAATGCCTGGCTTCAAAAGGCTAAGATCTGGAGTACTAAAGACAATCTAACTAATGTTTATTTCATATCTTCTGGTATGTATCAGCCACTGTGCTCTGTGACACAAAAAAGGTGCTTGCCATCAGGGGGCTAACAGTCTAGTGGATAAGCTAGATACATAAACAACTAAGTAAAACTTCATAAGTAATGGAGCAAATGCTATAACAGAGGTACAATCAAAGCACCGTGGACGTGCAGAGCAAAGGGCAATGAGTTTGACTGACTAAAGACAACAGGTCAGCTTCAGGAAAGAGATATCCTTTAGTGGGAACCTTGAAATATGAATTAGGGAAGTAAAGAAATGTCTGCAAACACAATCTGCACTTGATAAGTACCTGGATTATTAATAATCTATGTGAATTCACTACAAACTCAAGGTTTATACTAGGACTGCCAATGAGACTCAGTAATCCACAGCAAATCCAGTATTGCAAAGCCAAGGATGTGTTCAGGTTTTCAAGAGAATCAAACCAAATAGGCACAAATAGATGCATGCTAAGTAATTGCCTTTTTAACTTTTTTATTAAAGAATAATATACATACTGAAAAGTGCATGTATAAGTGTATAGCTTGGTAAATTTTTAAAACTGTACACACCTGTTTAACCAAAACCCACATCAAAGACATTGAGAGCTTTGCAGAAGACCTCAAGCCCCTTTCTGGTCACCGTCACTACACACTTCTCAAGGCTCCTGATTCTAACAGTAGAGGTTTGCTCTGCTTTCCCATAAATACAGTCATGCAGTGTGCACCATTTTGTGTCTGGCCGTCCTCACTCAGAATTATGCTCGTGAGATTCATCCCTTATTGCTGTGCAGAGTTGTAGAGCGTTCTCATTGCTCTGTAGCATTCTGTTGTGTGGATATACTAGAATCTATTTATCCATTCTACTGCTGATGTGCATTTGGATGGTTTCCAGCTTGGAGTTATTACAGCTAATGTTGCTATGAGCATTCCAATGCTTGTGTTTGGGTGAACAAATGTATACATTTCTATTTGGTGTATATTCAGTAGGATTGCTGTATCACAGTTGATAGATACCACCAAATAGTTTTCCAAACTGAACTAATTTACTCTCCTACCAGCAGTTTATGAGAGTTTCATTTGCCCCACATCCAACACTTGATATTTCCCATCTGTTTCATCTGAGCCATTCTGGTGGATGTGTAGAGGATCGTCTATCTTTATCTTGCTGATTTTTAGGAATTCTTTATATATTCTGGAGACAAAACCATTGGTGGATGTATATACTATGAAAAATCTTCTCCCACGCTCTTAATGGTGTCTTCTGATGAACAGAAGTTCTTAATTTTAATGTAAAACATTTATCTTTGGGGCTGGCCCCGTGGCCAAGTGGTTAAGTTCGTGCGCTCCGCTGCTGGCGGCCCAGTGTTTCGTTGGTTCGAATCCTGGGCACAGACATGGCACTGCTCTTCAAACCATGCTGAGGCAGCGTCCCACATGCCACAACTAGAAGGACCCACAACAAAGAATATATAACTATGTACCGGGGGGCTTTGGGGAGAAAAAATAAAATCTTAAAAAAAAAATTTATCTTTTTTTTATCATTAGTACTTCTTTGTGTTATCTATGAAGTCTCTGCCTACTTCCAGGTCGGGAGGAAGTTCTACTTTTTCTCTAAAAGCTGTATTGTCTACTTTTCACATCTAGAGCTACAATTCATGGAATTGATTCTTTTTTAATGTGATGAGGTCAGGGTTGAGATAAGTTTTTTCCCAGAATGGATATCCAAGTGACTCAGAACTATTTTACTGAAACAGGCAATTATTTTAATCCAGTTAAGATGTATTATATCACTGAAATATGTAAGAATCAAATCAAATATATCCTATCATCTTAAATATTTTCCATCATCTGAAATCTTAGTTTAAGCGTCAGGACCATTTGTGTGTGTGTGTGTGTGTCTAACTCAAATTTCCAGCAAATAGTGGGGAGGACATTAGAGAAGGAATAAGTTAATTTCACTGCTGTCAATCTATTCTACAGATATCAAGTTGGAGTAGTTTCACTGTGATTCTGCATTTTCCATTCTATATAGAAAAAGCTCTGGTTTTTACATGATTCCCAGTCCAAAAACTAAAATTTCTCCAGATTACACTAATGATTGGAACAGCATCTGAAATATAAAATAGCGAAATCGATAGGACTGTTGGCACTTTTGCCCTAGACCACCACAATTTCATTTGTAGCCCTTGCTGTCACTGTGTGTTACTTCCTTCAAAATCCATTCAAAAGACTGATTGCTTTGTAATGTATATATCAGTAAGCCTCTAAACCTTGAGTGTGTTACTACATCTGTAATGCAGGAATTTGAGGGAAGTATGGCTGGAGAACATTGCAGTTATAAAATTCCTATAAACAATACACTTTGCTTGCTGAGCGATGCTATATTTAAATAACTTAAATGTGCTTTTTAGTTCTTTATATTCCTGTAATTATGAAAACAATGAAAATCTTCATATCTCAAAGTAAACAGATGACATAGAACACTAATGGCACATCACCCAATATCCAACTCTTCTTATTAAAAAAGGACACTTTCAAAGAATGACAAGAAAGATGGGAAATATATTAGGACGTTTCATGCGAGCAACCAACAAAATTTGTTCCTAAAACAAAGTTTATCTGCGAATCCCTCAGTCAGTAGCTCAATGGCTGATGTATTATTGTCACATAAAAATATTTTGCTCCAGTCTGACACTCAACTAGAAAAAATAAAAATTTAAAAATTGTGGGAGAGTTAAGAAATTTGAACACTTCATAGATATGATGAGAAGAAATTATCATTACTATTTTTATGTGTGATTGTTGTTAAGTGTTTTTAGAACTTAAATTCAGCTTTTAGAGATACATGCTGAAACATTTATAGATGAAATGATATGACACCTGGGGTTTGCTTTACAATAAGCCACTCAAGTTGGGATGGAGCAGGCAGGATATGGACAAAACAAGATTGACAATGAATTGATCATTGTTGAAGTTGAGTAACTGATACAAGGGAATTGATTATACTGTTTTTCTCTATTTTTGCCAGTGTTGGAAATTTTCCACAATAAAAGTTTCAAAAATATTTCATTTCAGATACTCATTAATATCTTAAGGCAGTAACTCTTGCCTACTTTTTATGTTTTTCTTGAACTACTATTTAACGCTTTTCATGGGTTCTAGAAGAGTCTCTCATATACATACTATCTCCTTAAAATTGCCTCGGCTGTTTCACTTTGCAAAGTTGTTCTTTCATCTAATTTAAAAATAACATCACCCCAATGTATGTACGCATACATTGCATATAAAATCACATACTCATTAAATATACATGCATACACAACGAAGGTGCTTTGGCAGTAGAAATGTTCATGATTTAAGTGTTTCAAATAGGAATTTATTTTTGCAGTTTTCAGGGCATTTTGCATAAATCCTTTTGATAAAGGATTGATAAAATCCTTTAGATAAAACAAGCAAACATATATACCTGCCACAAGTAGTCTCCTCTCGCTGTACTTATGTCACGCCTACCTCTACTCCGAGAAGAAAAGAAAACTTCTTGTTCAATAGCATTTCAGAGTTCTTCCCCACTTATTTGCACAGCTCTGCCATCTTCCTTGCCCATAACTGGTCTCCTTTTGTTGAAGGCATTCGTCCTTCTCATTGGAAATAAGGGTTCAGAGAAAGGCCACTTCACTTTTCAGAGGATTCTTTCCAGTTTGAAGATATAGTTTAATCTAAACTATGTCTTTAAAGAGGAATAATCCAGGGAACAAGGTGAGTGTATATTATGGACAATAAATATGCACGGTTTGTATGCATGCATAATTATACCCAACAGAGAAAGAGAGAAACATCTTATTTGAGCACTCATTGTAAACACTAAAAAAAAAAGCCAGAGGACCCAAGGAAAGGTCAGTTTTTACTGGACACTTTTCAGAACTCACTACCCTGCTGACACTTCTCTCTGCATGACCAACAACCAGTCCCCTTTCAAGTACAATCTTTGGTTTCTAGGGGTCACCACCTTGACCCCTGGAATGCGATTCACGCTTATAAATACAGACAGGTTTCCTTCACAAGTAGGCTTTCCATCTTATTCTGTTTTCTTCTTATTGCAACAACTCTTTCAACCTGTAGCAGAGCTGGTTGTCTCTTACTTCTTTAATAAAAACAAAAAGGCCCTTGTTCTTTCTACCGTACTATTTTGACTTTAAAGAATTTTATTTCCTCCCAAAAGTGTATGGTTTGGAGTTGCTTGTGTTGCCTTCAGAAGTTTCTTGGTTATCTGCTCGGATGTGGTCACTGGCAGCTGTTGGACAAGATGGGTGGGGTCCTGACAATCTAGCAGACACAAAAAGAGACCATGAAGATCAGAAAGCAATGACTCCTCAGGGGAGCTAATGAATGGCTTTTGCTGAGCCATAGAGAACCCAATGACTTCCTCGATACCGGTTAATTTTCACTTTGTTTTAACTCCTCGGTCTCCCGGCCTCTGTTCCCTCATCTGTAAAATGGGAATAATAATAATAATAATATCTACATCATAGGGTCATAGGAGGATTAAATAATATAATTTAAAATACTTAGGATAGTGCCCAACGCAGAGTAAGCACTCCGTAAGGATCACTGTGGCTGCCTCTGCTGTTGCATGATGTGTACCGTCCGCACCTGTGTGAGATAGCACTCCCGTCCCCCCATCTCTGTGAGACCCTCCGTTATCCCCCTGCTTCCGTAGATCACGGCCATCACTGCTGCAGAGTTTAGGTCTATCCTAAATTAGAACCTTATCTGTTTACTCTTGGAATCATTAATTATTGCTTGGTCGGCATGTTAATTTTATCATTGGAAACAGAACTGTAAACTCCAGAAGAAGTTTTTCTGTATCTCCCACAGGCCTGGCACACGGCTGATTCACACAGGAAGTATTGCGTGTTGAACAAAAACCTGTTCGTGGATGATATGCCAGAACTAAGTTTAGCATATATTTTAATTCTTAATAAAAATAGCATGGAGAGGCCGACCCAGTGGCATAGTGGTTGAGTTTGGCGGCCCCGGGCAGGGTTCACAGTTCGGATCCCCAGCACAGACCTAGCACCACTCATCCAGCCATGCTGTGGTCGTGTCGCACATAAAATGAAGGAAGATGGGCACAGATATCAGCTCAGTGACAATTTTCCTCAAGCAAGACAAGGAAGACTGGCAACAGATGTTAGCTCAGGGCCAATCTTCCTCATAAAAAAAATAGCATGGAAATGTATTTTCTTTTACATTTAATAGGGATTATTAAAAACTGAGCATCCTGTTGCTTCTCATTCTTTATTATTTGTTTACAGGAAGGATGATTATGGAAATATTTTAAGTTTTGAAATTATCCTTTGCAATAAAAGCTCTATTCAGAGTAAGTCCCTATTAAAAGTAAACCCTTTCTTCTGATCTAATAATTTAATTTTAAAATGATAGATCTGCCTCCTATTAGATCTTCCCACTAACTCACCATCAGTCTAGACAGGTAAAATTTTGTTCTTTTCTTAAAGGTCTTTTTTGCTGAGGAAGACTGGCCCTGAGCTAACATCCGTGCCCATATTCCTCTACTTTATATATGGGACACCTGGCAGCTTGACAAACGGTGCATAGGTCTGCACCAGGGATCCAAACCGGCGAACCTTGGGCCACCAAAGCAGAACATGCAAACTTAACCACTGTGCCACCAGGCTGGCCTGCAAAGTGTCTTCTCTAATTGCTTTAGGGTTGACCATTGTGTTCGTGTTCTATGATTTCACTGTTCTATGACTTTCTGTGGCTTCAATCAACACAAATTTATTATCTGTAAAAAACTACCACAAACTTTTAAAACAAAAATTTATGATCTTACAGTTCTGAAAGTCAGAAGTCCAAAATGGGTCTTACTGGGCCCAATTCAAGATGTCAGCAGGGCCGAATTCCTTTCTGGAAGCTCTAGGGGAGACTTGCCAGCTTCCAGAGGCTGCCCACATCCCTTAGCTCCAGGTGCCTTCCTCCATCTTCAACGCCAGCAAGAGCTGGCAAGCTCTTCTTATATTGCGTCACTCCAACCTCCTCTACTCTCTCCCTTGCCCACCTGTAAAGACCCTTGTGATTATACTGAGTCCACCTGGATGACCCAGGGCACTCTTTCTATCTGAAGGTCATCTGACTAGCAAACTTAATTCTATCTATTAGTTTAATTCTCCGTTGCCTTGTAACATAACATATTTATAGTTTCCTGGGACGAGGACATGGACGTTGGAAGTGGGGAAGGAGGCCGTTAATCTGCCTACCACAACCATCTTTTCTATAAGGAAGAAAGTTCTTATTTGTAGGCAATTTTCATCCCTTTCTCAGCAATTTAAAACTTCTCATTTCATTTTTTTTCCCTAGAGGAAATGGAGAACAAATGAAAAGCATATTAAAATTTTGCTTCAGAAGCCATAAAGCCAAACCAGAACCTGACCTGATTTTAATATATTTTAGTTTTTATGAAATAAAATAAGAAAGTGTATATCCAGAAAAGGAAAGCAAAATAAAATTCTTTGAAGTTTGATTTTTAGAGATTCATGTCTAAAAAGTGGATACGTTTATTCTCCGTAATAAAAAAGCAAAGCATGCTGTATGACTCCATTTATATAACATCCTGTGAAAGACAAAAGTATAGAAGTGGAGAACAGATACGTGATTGCAGAGGTTGGAAAAGAGGAGAGAGGGCGTGACTTTAAAGGAGCCGCAGGACAGTTTTCCTGTGATGACAGAACAATTCTGTACAATGATTGTGGTGATGGTTATATGAATCTTACATACATGTGATGAAGAGTCATAGAATTATCCACAGAGACATTTCCAAAAGATTAGGGCATGCAAAAATTGTGAAATTTGACTAAAGTCTATAATCTAATTGTATTATGCCTATCAATTTCCTGGTTTTGATAATGCACATTGGGAAAAGCTGAATGATGGTTGTAACTATTTTTGCAAGGTCTCATGAGTCTATATACTTCAAAAATACGTTGACTTTTTTTAACGTGTGTTTAAAAAACAAGAGGGAAGTAAGAGTGTGGGCAGACGGTTGAAAGTTGAAGATGAACACTTAAACCTCTGTTTGCAATGTTTAAGGTAGAAAAAGTGAGCCTCCTTTACGGTTTAAAATTTGCTGGAGACAAGGATCAACTAAATTAACCAAGTTTCAAGAATGCATTCGAATTCTCAAATCATTCCAAATCTGTAGTCTCAGATGGATTTTAAATTCAATAAACTAAGTAGTTTTATCCTTAATCCAGTAGCTGAAAAAAGAGGTAGGACAAAGAAAGAAAAGGAAACATTATTTGGTTTCTTTAGAAGCACCAAAAGTTAAGTAATCAGGTTGGTCTGAAAAAGGAGAATATGTGGAGAGCTTAAATTCTCACCCCTCATGAGCTCAGAGAACTGGAGAGTGTCCAGAAAGAGGCTTTCCTCTACCCGTTTGCAGGAAGCCAAACCTCTGACGGGGAGCTTTAAAAATAGGCCTCAAATGTTTATCGCTTCAGGATATTCAGGACAATTCCACAAAGCACCTTTCAAAAATATGTTGATTTTTTAAATGTTTGTGTTTACTCAGAGTTCAAGACATTTCAAAACAATCATCATGATTATGCTGAGAAGAAATGCCGTATCAATTACCATTAAACATATCAAGAAAGAAAACACTTTATACAGACTAATGACTTTTTTGTTACCTAGTGAGGGTCTGAAATCAGAGAAGCAGCAACATCAATTTGAGAAAATTGGAGAAGAAGCAAAAATTTACAAGAAACAAGGAACTCAAGATGAGAGTAATCTGGGGTTCGTTAAATTGGATCTTGCAAACTCTGGAAGATTCTGGCAGCTGATTCCTGTGTTCTTTTTGATAGGGGTCTTAGTAAGCTCCTGTTAGATCAGTTAAGCTACTGAGGAATAAACTTCCGTTTTTCTGATATTTGGTCAACCGTACAAATCTATATCAGAAGTTTACTCAAAATAGTACATATTCCTGACAAACTGAAGTTTAGTGATTTTTGTGACTACTTTATCACTTGCCAACTGTACAACTTAAGGAAGTCTCTACAATAAACTGAGTCTAAATTGCATCATCTGTAAAAGGAAATTGTGATAATGGCTAACGATTATTGAAGGATTGCTATGGTCCAAGCCCCATTCTAAATTCGTTCCATGTATGGCCTCATTTAATCCTACTGTAACAGTAACACTTACTGAAATATTACTACTCATCTCACAGGAAATGATTAAATGTTGGGGATAAATGATCTAGGTGTACAAACGCCAGCACTATGTGTCTGGAACATTTTAGGTACTAAGTAACTGTCCATTTCCTTCCTTTGGTTTCTCTTACTCGAATATTTTCCTGGCAGTGATTTGGTTTGAAGATCTGCTGGCCACACCCTGTCGGGGTCTCTATTAGTGAGGCTGAAAGCATATTACTGAAATATTTGCGTAAGCACCTTACAAAGCTAAGAACTTCACTCTTAAAATAAATAATTGCCTCTTTGACTTTCCAGACTCTATAAATTAGTTATATAAAAAACACCCTCAAATGATGTCTATAAAGAATACGTTTTTCTCAAAAGAATGGCGCCATAGAGATGAAGCATAATTATTGTTCTTGGTGGGTTGATGTCGAGATGATTAGCTTTTTTATGGGGGTGATTGTGTGTAGACTTATTGATCTTAGACTTAGTTCTGAGGCCGTAAATGAATCCTGAGCTCTGCTTTTCCATGGACACAAGCCTGCTCCCAAGGACAGGCATTCTTGTAGTTGTAGCAGTAGGATTCATTTGGAATCCACTTTGGGCCCCAACTTCTTCCTTGCTCTCCTCCCCAGTAGATCCTCACGTGGGGCATAGGGATTTGAGCCTCAGAGTAATCTTGAGCAGTACCCTTGGCAAGGCCTTAATTTGATGTTATATCAAATTACACAGAAACCCACTTTTTCCTGTATGTAAACTAGACAGGAAGTGAAGCATCTATGAAAGCTCGGTGAATTTTTTCAGTGTCTACTGACTTGACATTTATTATAAAATTTTTAAAATCATATGAATCGAGAATAGGAATAAACCTAGGTTGGTTCAGCCTAAATGACATGAATGGAACCATTCCTGAAAGTTTCACATAGTCCTTCATAAAAACCCTTGATGCTTTCTTGGGAGGAGATGATAATTAGGTAGCAGGTCCTTATTTCTTTCTTGCCTGCGTCTCCAGTTGAAACTAGACGGAGAGGAGTATTCCCTTTTTTCTCCTGGACCCTTGAAGGATTTCTAAATCTTTGATAAGCTTAGCAATTTACTTTCTCCCACTGCTTCAGCAGCTTCTGAGATGGCTACCCGTAACATATTCTAAGAACCAGTAAGTAAAAGTGAAATTGATATATTCAATAAATGTGAAATGAGATGTATTTCGTAAGTCACAGAATTTGAGGAGCACAGGAGCCCTCAGCCACAAAATGGTTTCCTGTGGATCTTAACCCTTTTGAGTGGTGTAGGAAAGGTTGGACCCTTAGGTTAAAACACACCCCACCTCAACCCCCGTTTAAAAGCTCACGATTGTCTCAATCATGGCTTGAGACAGCCTAAGTGACTCTACTCCTCTGCTGTTAGATGTCTGAAAAACAGTGTTAGCTCACGTGTTTTCAAAGCAGTCTTCTGAAATCAATAATGCATGCCCACTAACTCCCAATTCCTAAGACTTCTATCAATTTCTAATTATTTGGAAAGACTATTTAATGAATTTTCTTCTCAGCGACTATGACTGTTTTAAATGAGACGTTCTACTGTGTTCTTCTCATCAAACCAGAACTGTTGGCTCTTCAAATATTAAAGAACATGTAGAAATCCATCTGTCATATCTTTTATCTTTAAAGAATTTTAATATATATCAGTAGCCTCCTCTAGCATAGCATGTCCTAATAACAATTAGCAAAAATTAAAATTTTCATGCTAAATAAGCTTGACATCAGCTTTGTTTCACAAATCACAGAATTTTGGAGCTTAAGGAACCTAAATCATGAAGTGTTCTTACATGTTCTTAATCTCCCGGAGAATTTGATGAAAGGCAATAATACCAACAGGCTTTTGTTGTGGCTTTTTCTTAATCCTGATTTAGACCACCTCTTTAATTTTTCAGAGAAGGCAACTCAGGTTCCACAGGTTAAGACTTGGCCAAAGCCACAATGCGATTTCCAGGACCTTCATGTAGACTAAAACTGAGATATGCCAACAACTGACCAGTGGTGATTTTTATTAGTAAGAAAAATTGTTCTTTACCAAATTTCTGCTGAGAGCCAGGCAATATTCCAAGATATTTTACCTATATTAGCTCTAAATTTAAAAGCAATAAAACCCTACAAGGTGCAGATTATTTCCCCATTTCACAAATACTCTCAAGTTTGAAGAATTAAGTAATTTGCTGAAGCTCCCACAGATAATTCAACAACAGACAGAAAGTTTTAATCCCTGTATATCCAAACTCCAAAACCAAAAAAAGAGGAAGAAGTGTTACATTTCACTGCATCTTTCTAGTTCTTAGATACTAAAATACAAACACTCTGAAAATAGTGTCTCATTGGACATAGTTGCTCTATGTATGAGAAACAAACAAAAAAGTCAAAACTTAAAAATGAGTAGTGTTGGGGCTGGCCCGGTGGCATAGTGGTTAAGTTTGCACGCTCCGCTTCAGTGGCCCAGGGTTCACTGGTTCTGATCCTGGGCACAAACCTACACACTGCTCATGAAGCCATGCTATGGTGGCGTCCCACATAGAATTACAAGGACCTACAACTGGGATATACAACTGTGGACTGGGGCTTTGGGGAGAAAAAAACAAAAAAGAGGGAGATTGGCAACAGATGTTAGCTCAGGGCCAATCTTCCTTACCAAAAAGCACACCTTTAAAAAAAAAATTGTAGTAAAATGTAGTAAAATTAAAAAATGGGTAGTGCTGAGTTAGGTTCTAACCTTGAACTATCTAGTAGTAAAGCCCGCAAATTTCCAAGTACTACACATCACATTTCCTTCTGACTCATAACGTGGTGGAGATAAAGATATTTGCCTATGTACTATTTCTGGACTAGGAATAAACTGCACAGAAAATTCTGAATTCCATTTCCTATACCCATGACCTTTCTACAGTGCAAAGAGGAGTGTGTGCTCCCCCTAACATTATGGTAATAAATTAGACTCTTCTATTCCAGCAGTCATAACCACAGGGTCACCATCAGGAAAAACAGACCTCTAATCATCGAGTCCATTTCCTGAGTGCACTGGGGGATTTTGGGGGCCTTCTTAGGAAAACAGATAGATCTAATAACAAGGTCCCTGATGTGGCTTTCTGACTGAAATAATGCCCGTCAATAATTGGTTTGGTGTGGACTTCACTTTGAATTTTAAAAGCAAATGTAAAACAGCCAGTTGTTGATCTCTCCTCAGTCTAAGAGGAAGATCAAAGGAGGCTTATCAGGAATGGAGACGGTTTATTTCCATCTCTGAACAAAAGACAAAAGATACTGTGTCTTTTCCTTTCCACTCCCTTTCCTGATTGGCAATAATATCCTGACCCTTAATCTATGTATTTTAAGCATAAAAATCAATTTCTGGGACTGCTCTCATTAATTTTCATGATGGGAGCAATAGAAATAGCATCAAGTTGCTGTTGGAGGTAAAAGATTTAAAATACCCTGTTAGATTTTCCTCTCTGACGCCTGATGTCACAATGAACTGACGTGTGTCCAGGACAAGATCTGGATGCAGACCCACAGCTCTGAGAAGAATAACTTCATCTAGGAAATAATACTGGCTCGCCCAACCATTAAAATTTTGGAAAACTATCCAATATTCAAATTAATAAATTTCTTTATGGCAAAGCAACGCTAATCTAAAGACTATTTGTGCTGCTTTGCTCATTCAAGAAAAACCTTAAAGACGCATTTCTTTGTCTTAGAAGTGGCCTCATAAGAAAGATAAGGAAATAAGAAACGGAGAGCAAGCACAGTGTGGCAGCGTTATTGGAGACGTTGTCGCTGTGGCATAGGAAGGCCTTATCTGAGACAACTTCTAGCCTGATCCTCATTTTCAAAAGCTTCCTTTCCCTTCGAGCACAGAAAATGAAGAGAAAATGTGGATTTTTTTTTTTTTTAAATAACACTCTATATGAACTAAGTAAATGGTACCCGGTGTATATTGTCAGTCATAGAAGACCGGATTTTTCCTTGAGTGGTCTAAAAATAAGTTCAGTCTTTACTTTTGTTTTAAATCATGGTTTCACAAAATGACAAATGTAAAATAGATTGCCCCGTTGGAGATTTTATGGCTAAAATAATCTATGCAGGTGATGCCATTTGCAAGACCATGTGGATCAAATAAATACTGTCTTGCGGGTCTCCTCCTGGAGTGAAGTCACTGATCCACTGACAGTTGTTATTAGAAATTCATTTTCGGAGCTGCCGTGGTGACTTAGCACATAGCAGAGCTCACGTGAAAAGCTGTGCTCTCCTCAGGAGCTGGACTCTCATTTCAGGCATCATCAATCAGGCAGCAAACAACAGCGTCAAGACCCAGGAGATAAAATACCCAACTTTCCCCACTGCGGAGCCATTCAGCTTTAATGCATAGTCCTCAGAAAAATGAGTGTAAGAACCTCATGTAAACCCAACAGGAGCTATGGTCCAGGTCACATACCTAATGAGTATAATTCTGAGTAATCAGCGTTGCTTACTAAAGAGCCCCGGAATCCTTAATAGGAAGATTAAATTCCCTTGCAACCTTTCAGGAAAAGTCTTGACCAATTAGACTTAAGAACTTAGGAAATGTTAAGACAAAAGGAGGCTTAGCAAAGTCTATTTCAGTCAGCTTTTGTAGCTTTTCTTCCTTGACTCTCTTTGTAACCATTTTCTGAATTATCTTCTTGCTGCCTCTTTACTCTAGAATGTACACAGATTCCTTCCACCAGAAAAGCTCTTTTGTTCATTTCCTCTAGCTGTGTAGCTCAGCTCACTTGGAGCCTTTTTATTGTTCATTCAGAGTTCAATCTATTTTCAGGGTTTTGTGTCCTTTGGAAGGAGATAAACTGGACAAAATTTCTCTAACCCTCTCTTCGTTTTCATCGTATGGAAGTGGGTTCCTGGCTCAGGAAGCCTGCCTGTCTTCCTGCCAGCTCTGACAAATAAGGAATTCTCTCAAGGGCCACAGGGCAGCAAGTTTCCAGGAGTCTCTGGACTCACCTGTCAGCCCCCTCCTGGTTCCTGGCTTCTGCAGCCTTCCTCTCCCATAGCTGGACTGGAGATGCGATGGGGAGTCTGAAAGATTTTAAATAGCCAAGTACCAAATTAGAGATGTGTTTGAGAAAAATTAGTCAGCAGTCTAAATAAATTGGCTTATTTAATCAGTTTAAATAAATCAGATCGCTTAAAGAGCAGAGAAATCAGACACAGGGAGACTAGGGAATGGTCATAGTCCTGATGAAAAGTACTAATGGCTTGAATGAGGGGAGTAGCAAAGGCTTTGGGGATGCCCTCCAAGGTAGGATGTGTTGGGTTTAATAAGCCACCAGCTATGGAGGAAGAGGATAACATGAAGGATAGGTGGTCAAAAAAGATGGCAGGGTTCTGAGCCTGTGTGACTTGGATGATATCGTTAAGGAAGGCTGAGAGGAAAGATGGTGAGCTTAGTTGGGAATATGTTCTTTGGCCATACACTAAGATGCAGACATGCAACCCCTTCCCAACTGCCATAGCCCTCTTCCCACCTCTAGGAGACTTGGCCCTGACTCAATGGCATTATTAGTGATATAGGAGCAGATTAGACCACTAGGAGGCGTAATACCCGTCGACCTGGATTAAAGGCTTTTTCTTGGATTTGCCTTTCTGGACTCATCTAGCCGTCTAAGTGACCCAGCTGAGCCATTATAACGATGCATGCTTAAGGAAATGGACCCAAAGCGGCCATTCACCCTCCTTCTAGTCAAGGCCACAAGACTGAGTGGAAAGAGAATCACTGCCACTCGTGTGTGGTCAGCCCATTTCACCAGGGTCGGGGAATGCATGAAGGTGGGGAGGCTAGTGTTTTAATTGGAGCTTCCATCACTTCGGCTCTACCCTTCAGGAAAATGTAGCTGAAGTAGCAGCTGTTTAAGTTTCAGGGATCCCGGCCAAATCTTTCTTTCCAGAAGAGCCGTGGCAAACAGAAATCCTGGCTGAGTGTCTACCTTCACAACTAACAACGCTGTGTTAGAGGTGCCAACAGAATATTCAAGTAGAGACCACTAGCTGGATGTTGAAGCTAAGTGCTCAGGACTGGAGCAAGCACTTTGTGACAAGGTCAGAGTATCTCTGGAAATATGGAAATACTGTTTCTCAGTCCATGTGCCATTTATCTACCAGCTACCCTTTCAGTGCATCATGTCTAAGCCACTTCAAATTCTTTGCCTACTTATTCCTTTTCTGACTTAGTCCACTTATCCTTCTTTCATTTACTTTTTTTTCACATTAACGCTAAGAATCCATTAAGATCACAGTATAAAGTAGGGCTGCTAAACCTAACAAATAAAGAACACTCAGTGAAATTTGGATTTCAGATAAACAATGAGCTTTTCAGTGTAAGTCAGTCCCAAATAGCACATGGGACATACTGATGCTAAAAAATTACTTGCTTTTATCTGAAATTGCAATGTCACCAGGCATCCTGCTTTTTATCTGGCAACCAGAGGACAAAGAGAAAACAAGTGAGAACCAGTCACAGAGCCAGATCTGTATCCGTTCTGCAGCTTACCTGTGCCGATGGTCCTCCTCTTTACTGACCGTCACATGCACATACACTCAAACCCACAAAACACAGCGAAACCCACCAGAAAGTGGAAAATCTCTGCTGATTCAGATTTAATTTCATAACCATCATAGCTCCTTTTCCACTAATGTAGTTTTGCAAGCTATCCCACTGAATAATCCAAGGTGATAAACAACGTTAGTCCTGGTCAACACAATCAACAGTTTCTGTATAGAACATTTGCAAAAGCTCTGAAGGAGAAGTCTCTGGATTAAAACATAATTATGAAAAGAGTTTTATCCTGATGTCTAAGTGTGAATGTCTGCTTAGCTATGTCATGTTAGCTCCAGAGGGCGGAAGTTCTAGACCGAGTTGCATACTGTGTCTCATACCAATGGTCCTCAGTTAATATTTTCATATAGATAAGATCTAATTAAAGTCAATGACACAGGAAGCCTTCAAAGAGAACATTAGGAGGTGAAATGTCATAGAAAGATGCTAGGAAATGAAGGGAAGAGATCACACCATATTGCCCAACAACCAGCCCAGTTGTTTTGATTGAGTGAATATCGTCACACCACATTGGACCATGAGTACCATCTTGGTCTTGCCAGTTCCTTCTTCCAAGACTGACTACTGAGTAGTTTTAGCCACTTTTTTCTAGAAGCAGAAAGCACCTTTCCTTCTGCTTCCTACTATTTCACCCACATAACACATTGCTACCCATGACCTCCCTACCCCACGCAGCACACACAAGGGGCAGAGCCACCCCACCTGGTGCTGTCATAGGCACGTAGTTCATCTGGCTGAATTAATCCCTCAAGTGAGATTTGAAGGACCTACTCATCCTCCTCCTTAATGTCTGCCAACCCTGGAAGAAGGAGTTTGCCATCCATTTTCAAAATCATTCCTTGGTCCTGGGTACTTTCTGGGAGGTCTTGTGGGCAATGCTGAACATGAAATGAATTATTTTCTTTTCTCCCGACTTTGATCAGCTAATCATGCAATTCACCAGTTGAACAATCCAGTTCTAACTGAGTGCAGGTAAACTGTGCTATAAAGACATGAACTAACATTTGTATTATATTGCAATTTTAACTTATATTAAAGAAGTATGGTGAGATTATAAAAGGATGGACTCTAGCCAGCTAACACATATTTGGTTTGAAGCTAAAATCCTGGGTTCCCATGCTGTCCTTCAGTGTTCATGTATGCAGGTTGGGAGCATGCCTTAATAATAACGAGGTCTGGTTATCGCTTAGGGAGGCTCAAAGTGTTACTTAGGGAGGCTACATGGAGTCAACCTCATACTTGAGGGCAGACAGTGATTTGGGGAGAGATCTTCTGCCAATTTGATAAGTATCTGAGAATCTCCAAATCCAGTTATCTAAAACCATAGCCTACTGCCATGAAGTTGCCTAGACAAGAATTGCTTCTACTTTGATATTCTTCAGTCTCCAGCATTGTTTCACTTTCTCTTCCTGGCCCATACAGTTCTTTGTCTTCTCCTGAACTCCCTCTCATGATGTTTCTACTAAGTAGTAAAGCTGTTCCAATAACAGTAACTACATATGTGTGTTTTATCAAAAGTCGCCATTACGAGGCAGACACTCTTCAGCAGTGGTACCCAACCTTTCAGGAATAAATTTTTTATTAAAGGAAAAACTTTTGTAAATCCTCACAGACTTGTATCTGTACTTTTAGTCCCTATTGATTGAAATATGGTACCAAAAAGCTGCTATAAATTTAATATACTTTGAAATGTCTTTGTATTTTATTCATCACAAAAGTATCTAGCTATGTTTTAATAAGTGTGAATATCTGAGTTAAATAGTTTGTCCCTTCAGTCTACAAATACTACAAATATTGACTTATGGAGCTTTTACAAGAAGCACAAGGCTCCTATCATGGGTCCACATTCCACAGGTTCGGAAGCACTGTATTGTTGAATATGTTCTACTTGTTCTGTGTCTCAGATGGGATACTGGCCAGGGAGTGTTCTCTCTGAGGGATGTGATGCATTTCCATTAGTAAGGGAGGGGCGTAAACCAGTCAGTCTCACGCCAGAAGAGGCAGGGATGGGGAGTATGGGTTCAGTTAGGATCAGAATCAGGGGCAGGAATTTTTCTTTGAAAAAGCCCCGACGGATTATGCTAAAAGATCACCACCACTCTTTCACTTCATTGAAAATTGTTCTTAGAATTATTAGCTTTATTGTTGTTGCAGCTATTATGCTAGAGTTAATAAACGTATTCATCTAGTTTCAGTTCCGCCTCATGCACACAGAGGGATCTTTTGGGTGAGGAAAGAGACAAAATTAGATTAGGTTAAATATAGAATAATCTTTTATAGGTCCATCTCCCCCACTGCCAACACCCCAAATCCATCCTGATCACTACCATCTCCTCCTCCACATAGTATTTCCAAAACATTAAAGGACATTGACAACCTTACTTGCTCCTCTCCCTTCCCTGGTAAACCTCCTCTCTTTTAACAGAGTTAGCATGCATTAAGCTTTCTGTGATTTCGAAGCCAAATCATTCTGGAGGTTTAACTCATGCCAAGTAAGAGAGAAAGGAGAAGGAGAGAGTAGGGAGACGCGTCCAAGGCCCCTGCCCTCTGAGTGAGGTGAAATGGAGATGGGACAGCCTAGCTGCCAAATCCAGGAGGGCAGCACCCCTGAAAACCATGTGCAGATGATGAGAAACATGTCAAGGTTTTAAATCAAGCTGGGACAGGCCCTGGAATACTCTCTGAGTCAAACAGCATTCAGTCCACTCATCAGAGTCATTCTTTATGACTCAGAGGTTTATGGCTTAAGCTGGCGCTACAATGCTTGTGGTCCTCCTCCACCTCCCCTTTGCTTGCTAGGTTTCCACGTCTTCCCTCTGTCCCCTCCTTTCTTCCTCTTTGCCATTTCCCCTTCAGATCCACACACCAATGGGAAGAACATTCCAAGGACCATGCATCAGCTAACCCACCAAGGGCTCCAGGATGGAGACAAACATTGCCCTGGGAGCTGCCAAGAGAGACAGTGCACATGTGTGGGATGTGTTCCATTGGGCCCAGTGCCAGCTCACCCAAGAAAAGTTATTAGATGATGGGAATAGGAGTGTGGGGAGAAGAAAGCCCCTGTCTGGGTTTGTAATTGAGGTGATACACCTATAGGTTGCACAATACATAAACAAAAGAGAGGATGTTGAATGAGATGGTGCCTCAAGCAAGGGAGAGGGTTCTTAAGCTTCATGTTGGGGCACAGAGCAAGGAGAGCCGACTAAGTCCCTTCTCCACCCATAGAAAGACCTCAAAGCAAGAATGTGCAGCTGTCTCCCAATCCTTTGATAAAGGACAGTGCCCTGGAGTCATTCTGAGTGACCCAGTCGTGGGGCCCTGGGATAGCTCTCCCCAGTGCCTCACAAGGGGAATCATATGAAGTGCCCAGCTCTGCTTCCTCTAGTTGAATTTCACTTAGGAGCTGTGAACCCAAAGCTTTGGGGAGTGGATGCATGAGAATTTTCTGTCTGGATCCCTTACAGTTTCTTGGGCTCTTGCCACAGTACTGGTATTTGATTTAGAGGCCTACGAGGGAAATCAGTCCCACGTGGGTAGATAACAAAACACTCTCCACCTTGGAATCATGAAGTGGAATTTGAATCTGAAGCCAAAAATCCTATCTCTGCCTGCTTCGCTAATTACATAAATTTCCTTGCAAGATTCTGCAGCTGTTGATGTGAATAGCGCTCTGGTTCCCAGAAGTGGCACCTCTCAACCCAGGGGTTCAGGGCACTCAGGCCTGGTCTGGAACTCAGATTCTTAAGTGCTAGTCTTATTGCTGTTGACTACTGGATTTATTTCACTCTTCCATAAAATGAAACTAAATGACTGCCCTTTGATGCAGAGGTGTCAACAAAAAATGAGAGAGACAGAAAGAGAGAGGGGTGTGTGTGTGTGTGTTGATTGTGAACACCAGCAGCAAAGATTAAGTGCAGAAATCCTACAGAACGAGCGTTGGAAGAGAAGCAGGACTATAGTGGAATATAAGTGTATGCCCCTCCCTTTAGGATGTTCCAGAATTCACTATGGGAAGGATCATCAAGCTTCACAGGTATCCCCTTAAAATAGTGTTTGACCTGGAGAAGAAGAACCAGATATTATGGGATGCATTTTTCCCTCTCGTCTCTGTCCCAGAACCTCCTCACCCTTGTCTGACAACAACTTTCAGCTTTGCTTATATACAGAATAAAGAAGTTAGGAGGAAAGTACAGTTGGAGAACCATGAATTTTCCCCAAATACACAAATTATTTCAGGACAATCCTTTCTAAATTAAAAGTAACCTGGTTACTCCATGAAGAGTAAGTGCATTGTAAAATCTTGCTTCTTTTATTACATTCCTTTTTTAAAAACTTATTTTATTGAGGTCATATTGGCTTAATAACAGTGTGCAAATTTCAGATGTACATGACTATATTTCAGTTTCTCTGTAGACTGCTTCATGTTTATTACATTCCTCTTAATAGAAAGATGAATAATTTGACTAAATGTGGCTCCTATAAATAAGTACTGTACTTAAGAAAAGTTAGACTCAGAATTAACCTCTCTTGATGATATGAGGTGATTGGGTGGGGAACCTGGGACCTACTATGGTTAAAATATTCAGGACTTTTTATATGACACACAGATGAACAAATAAAAATGTGACCTCTTGGCATCTATAAAAAAGATATCTTGAGTTTCTTTCAGTGAAATATTTGAAGGCTTTAAAATGTTAAACAAAGTCCAGCTGGTTTATATGCACATTTCCAAACCCTGAAATATTCCCATGATATCTAGTTTCAAAGAATTCAACTATATAAACTAGTGAGTAAACCAAACTGGTTAGAGATGTTTTCTCCTTTAAAAATTTACTTTACTTTTGTTATCAAGTATTACGTATGATAAAAATTGAGAGGAAAAATGTAAATTGATCTGGTGGGAAAGGAAAAGGAAAATAACGGTGATCTAAATGTAATAAACATTATAAAAGTTAAGTTCCCACTCAGAGTGTGAAAGGTATACCAGCGAATCGCCAAGGATTCACATTTAGATAGAATTTAAGAATAGTCACATTGTTACGCATTTAAATTCTAGAGCTCAGAACAGCATTGTGAAGAATTCTCCCTTTAAATCACTGCCCCCATGATGTGTTTATTATTTTTACGAGGGGACAGACTGTCTGACCCTTTTTCCCTCAGTCTGCCTAGATGAAGCTCAGTCAGCCTATGATTTGGAAGCCAATAAATAGCTATGTGGTGATTACCAATGCTTTGTTATTTTTCAAATGCTAAATTACCTTTAATCACTAACCCCTCTTTTTTGTTTTTTATTGCTCTGCTTATTCCCATTGTTCCCTCTGGAGCTAACTACTAGCAGGTTCTCTTGCAAAAACACATGTTCTTCTTCTCTTGGGTGAATTTTCTTCCCTTCCAGAACTCCTGTAGCCTCAATTTCACTTCCCACTCTTGTGCTTTCCCTAATCCCGCCTCTTGAAATTGCATGTGAGTTGTTTTCTGCTTTTACCACCGAAGATTCTTAATGTCTCCGAGTCTTAATGTCTCAGAGTGTTGCAAACTTATTTGACCATTTCTATCAAAAAGGGGGAAAGACGGTTGCCTTGGGTAACTGGATTTGATCTGTAAATTATGGTGCAGAGAAGGATCCGGCCTGTTCTGACTTAGGTAATTGAGTTTGCGAGGTCAGTGTGACATGCATGACAAGTTCCCAAAGAGCTCCCAGTAAATCAGCCTGAAGGTTCAGCGTGAACACCATCCACACAGTTGTTGATGCTTCCTGTCTGGGAATCAGATTCCAGTCACTGCAGTTAATCCTGGCGTCTTATTCTAACCTTCATACCTGAAAAAAATGATTCCCTCCCCAAAGCAACAGAAGACCACTATTCCTTCTAACCCTAATGTATTCTCTGAAAACATACATTGACTTCAGGGCGGTTTTCACTTTCAAAGGGGCAGAGGTGTCAGGTTGCCCCTGGGTAGACCTCGTTAATAGTTATTACAAGCTGGTTGCACCCTACCTGAGGATGCTCTCCAGCGAGCTTTCACCTAAAATACCTGACTTTTGAGTTGCAAACGTTGTCTTTAGCTAGATCTGATGCAGGATTATTTGGACTTTTCATAACCTTTCATTCTAGAGTTTATAAGTGCAGGAACCCACCCTTTCCTCCTCCTAACCAACAACTATGATTAAGCCCTGGAAGGAAGGGATGGAAAGTATGCGAATACATAGCCCACCAATGACTCAAGAGTCAGAATTTCCGAGAGAAAATATTTGATGGGTTTCTCTCGGCTTTGGTGGGAAGGAAGAGAAGAGGTTTCCTCAGGGCGTCTCACATGGCAGAACAATGTAAGGCAAAGTTAGAGCCAATATATAAAAAGTATCTGGTGCATCCAGCACATTCTAACCTCCTAACCTTGTAATCATTTGGCACAGTGGGAAGAAATTCAGAACAAAACAAAACTATGTACTCAGTATCCTTTGTGTGAGTGTAACTTGGATCCTTTCGGATGGCCTTCTGGCCATGATATTGATGGCAGGAAGTTGCTCCCGGACACAGCTTGAGGTAAGGGTTGAAGCAGTTGGTTGACGATGAGCTTAATAATCTATCAATTGAAACTAACTTTCCAGCAGAAAAGAATAGTACTGTATTTTAGAGATAATTCATCTTGAATGCTGTAGTCACATCTTTGCTAGATCGCTGGGTTGATTCTCCTTGCTTTCTAAGCAAAGCAACGAGAAAATAAATGATTACATTTTCTCAAATTTTAAGTCAACAAAGGAGGGATGCCATATTCAGAATAAATCTAGAGAGCACTTTACTTCTAAAAACATCTGAAAAAATTAGGAATCAGAGTGAAAAAACAAGCAGGACTAGTCTCCGTTTCATCTATTTAAAAATGCTTCAATTTTGTAAAACAAAAACTAGTTAGGAGGTATCTCATTCCATTTTATAGCCTTTTGGCTTATAATTAATATATTCAGATAAAGTTACTGCTGACCTGTGCCTTTGGGTTCTTTTACTCCTCATGCAAACTATTAAATAATATCTTTATTGTGTTTTCATCAATAACGACTGTTTACCAAGAGACCTCAAATTGGGGGATAAACCTAAGCTGGCAAAATTTTTAGCAAAGTCATGATGAGGGCCTTCAAATTACAAATTGACACAGTAAGTAATGTAATTTAAAAGATATGGGGACTTAGAGAACAAATATTAGAATGTTTAAGTTTTCTTTAACTAAAAGCATTTATTTCAATATTTTATTAGTGAACTTCCTGAGGCATTGAAAATGTCTGATTTTGGTGAACATGCTTTTTCTATAAAATATAAGCAGATGAAAAGTTTAAAACCTAGGGGCCAGCCTGGTGGCATAGTGGTTAAGTTTGCGTGCTCCCCTTCAGTGGCCCAGGGTTCACCAGTTTGGATCCAAGGCATGGACCTACCACCGCTTGTCAAGCCACACTGTGGCAGCATCCCACGTAAACTAGAAGAAGATTGGCACAGATGTTAGCTCAGCCGCAATCTTCCTCAAGCAGAAAAAAAGGGGGAAGATTGGCAACAGATGTTAGTTCAAGGCCAATCTTCCTCACCAAAAGAAAAAAAAAGTTTAAAACCTAAAAAAATTATAAACCAGGGCATTCATTAAAATTACAGCATTTAAGATTCTAAGACTGAAAATGTTGATGTCCAACCATATAGTCGCTTTTTCTTTTCATGTGTTTTTTGGAGGAGGTGTTTTGTCATGTGCTTGTCATGTAAAACCTATAAGCAATGGGCTGTTTGCTGAAGCAGGTTGTAGCAGTAACCCTACGTTATAGATGTCCATCAATACATTGTATTATAGATGCATAAGTTATAGATGTCCATCTATACACTGTATTATAGATGGATACGTTATAGATGTCCATCTATACATTGTATTATTGATGGATACGTTATAGATGTCCATCAATAGAGGGCTAATTAAATAATTAGGGTACAGCCATATAAAGGAATTCTATACAAACCTTAAAAGAAATTGAGCACATCTATATACATTGACGTGAAGACATGTACGTTATGTGTATTTTTAGGAAGCAAGTTGTAGAACAGTTTACATAGGAATTTGTGAACAAATAGAATGTGTGTTTGTGTACATATACATGTATATTTAGAGAGAATATACTAGTAATTGCAGAGAAAATGATTTGAATAATCAAACCAGCTACCCCAATAGATAGGGGAGTTTCACTTTTGAGTTCACTCAATTCTCTAATATTTGATTTTCTAAATGGGAGCATGTATTATAAGTTTGTTTTGTTTTGCTGGGAAAGATTCACCCTGAGCTAACATCTGTTGCCAGTCTTCCTCTTTCTTTGCCTTCCGCAAAACCCCAGTGCATGTTTGTATACCCTAGTTGTAGATCCTTCTAGTTCTTCTCTGTGAGCCGCCACCACAGCATGGCAACTGACAGACGAGTGGTGTGGTTCTGCGACCGGGAACTGAACCTGAGCCGCCGAAGTGGCGAGAGCACTGAGCTTTAACCCCTAGGCCCTCAGGGCTGGCTCAATAAGTTTTTTTTTTTAATTTGCAAAAAAACAGTGATTGACAAAATCAGGTTCCCTTATCTACATGTCAAAGTATTAATAGTGCCTACTTCTTGATGAAAGATAGTGTTTTCTTTTTTTTCTTCCTTGATCATCTGTATTATCTATCTTTTCTACACTAAATCTGTATAACTGTGTAATAAAGATTGCAATCTAAAATTTTTATAACAGAGAGCAGAGTGTTCCCTGGAGAGGGAAAATGTACAGAGGTGACATACCGGGGAGGAATTTGCCTAAAAATGTGTAGTGGTCAAAATAGTTCCTAAGTTTTATTAAGTCATAAGCTTAAAATGAATTCTTCTCACCAGCTAATTTCCCAAGACAAAAAATGGCAGTAGCTTTTCAAATAATCGATCAAGTCGTCCCTGGTGGTTAAATATGGCCATTTCTTAACATAATGAAAATTCAACATTCATTTTGCATTAAAGCTTGCAATCAATCAGATTTCTAAAAACCGATATTTGGGAATAGTTTACCTTATTTCTAATAGTTGTCTTGATCTTCCACAGAAATTCAAAGCATTGCTTCATTTACTGAGAAAGATCTGTAACTTCACTAAACAGAGATGCTTTAATTAAAGCTTATTTGAGATACTGTTGAAGCTAATCAAGTATATATTGAGTCATTTCTTTAGGATATATATTTATAAACTCAGAATTATTGTGTTCTATCCGAAAACATGCAAATGAACCCAAAAGAATGATTCGTACCTGTCAAGAAAAGGACACGAACTTGTCAACCACTGTGAGTGATGGCTGACTGCTATCTTCTGTGCCATTTCAGAACACTTCTTATGGACGAGGATATGTAAATTTCAGAAAAAATATAGTGTAGTTGCTAATTTTTGGAGACGTTGGATTTCTCCAAGGATCAGCCTCTGCCCCACAAAGCATGCCTCAGATTCTGGCATAGTCTCTCCTTCAAAGCAACTCAGATAATATACTTAGTAACCTAAAGGAAAGTTCATACTGTTCAATTAATAAGAAACTATAAAGAGTGGACCATCTATAATATCACATAGAAATAGGCATGAGACAGCCACGTTTTTCTGTGGTAGAGTGAATACCCAATGATCTGTTTTTTCAGGAACAGGTCTGAATGCCACTAGCATTTATTTATGCTGCACACGCACGCGTGCTCGCGCGCACACACACACACACATCCTGTAGGCAGCCCTACCACTTTCTTTTTTTTCTCTTTTAAAATAATTAATTTTAACAGACAATAAATGCAAATAGTTTAAAAGTTAAAAGTGTCTTCTCCCAACTGCTGTTATTCAGTCACCCAGGTGATTTTTCTTCAGATGGTTTTCCTTTTATTTTGCACTTTTTAATCTTTAATACATTTGAAAAATACTTTGGTGTAAAGAGTGGGCTGGCGTTCAGCCTTGTTTGTTTCTAGATGGCTACTTAGGTCTCAGCTTCAGGTACTGAATGATCATCCATCTCTTCCTCCCCTGATATGCAGTGCTACGTTTAATAAAACCTAAACTCCTCTATTTGAATCCATTTCTAGACTCACTATTACGTTCCATTGATTCAAAAGTACACATAAAGCTTAAGCTCCCGAGCCTAGATCCTTGGGTTTGAATCTCAGTTCTTCTGCTTACTGGCTGTGTGAGCTTAGGCAAGTTGCTTAAACTCTGCCTAAATTCCTCATTTATAAAATGAGACTATGAATAATTGTAAGATTGCTGTGAGGATTAAACTAATTAAGGGATGAAAACCCGCAGAAAGTGCATGACATAATACACAATACATGTTAGTGATCATTATTCTCAAAACATATTATTGTTTTTATTGGTTTTTGATTAAATTGATGGATTAATTAAGGTAGAATTAATGTATGTAACTATTGAGTCTTCCCAAGTAAATATCATGTGTTTTTATGTATTTGAGTCTTCTTTGGTGTCCGCTTTCTTCAGCCATCTGCCCACAAATCTTTATCCATGTTGTATAAGAGTTCATGTTCTCTTCTCTAGAATTCGTCTTACCCGGATATTTCAGCATCATATGGTTCCAATCCCTGTACTTCCTAGTTATTACTCCCCACTAACTTGCTCCATCTTTAGACATCTCTCATCCAAGACACTTAACCGAGGGCCTTGACTACAACCCATCCCTAATGGAGTGCAGCAAATTGAAGTCCCTTAAAACAATTGCTTTCTCCAGTGAGAAAGTCCTCTGTTGCAATATTTTTCCGGACGTGAAGTCTGAGTTTGTAGAAGGCATCTTGAGAAATCAGACCCTTCAATAAGATTTTCTGCTGGAACCCTTTATCTGAGTTTTTCTTTCATGCACATTAAACTGTAGCTGAAAAGCATGGGTCCTTTAAAGTTCAGGGGGAAAGTGTCTATAAAGATCTAAGACGGCGCTGAAGACAAAGCTATAGCCAGAGGCCTGGTTTCCTGAGAAGGAGGGAGTCCCCGCTAATCTGTCATGCTTCTGTCTAACAGGATATTAAAGCCATCCCAGCCTTCTTTCTTTTACAGCCAGTCCTGTGTGTCAGCATCCCACATCCGTACCAGCAAGCCCCATGATCAGAGTTCCACACCACGGCCCCTCCAGAGCGCCTTGTAAAGGGCAATATAGTGAGTCATTAACGTATTGGCGACAAAGAGAAGAAGAGAGACAATGAAACCCTAATTATTAGTTACCATCCTTCCAATTACCGCCTAATGTAATTAGAAGAAAGAAATACACCTTTAAAGGAATAATTGAGCCTGCTGGGCAAGCCATTACAATTCGTATTCTCTGTCAGTTCTCCTTGGTTATGATTATTTGATTACATTAAAGGTGAGATGAAATGTTAAAGAAAACACTCATTTAACTTTTTCTTATAAAAAAAGGTTGTTAAAAATAGGTACATGTAATAAAAGAAGTCATAGAGCCTTCCCCGACCCAACCCATAGTCCCATCTTTCCTGTACGTAACTCTTAAGCTGCCTAAGAGGGTCAGGGACATATTCACACACACATATATGTACGTCTATACATCCCAGACCACAAAAGAGATTCAGGTGGTGGTGGTTTTATAGGCAATACTACACCCTTCAGAGACAAATGGCTGATTTAATACGAGCCCAGAGCTGACAGATCTTAGGAAATGCCTATTACATCCTTTGGAAGAGTTCTATAAACAAGTGCTGTGGTTACCAGCACGTGAGGTCTCAGTTTCAGACTTTGAGAGTAATTCACTGAGGCGAGTCTCCCCGAGCCAAGTGCCGACAAGAGGCCCGATGACCTGGCAACTGTTAATGGAGCCTTTCGTCTCACAATAACCTGTTTGATTCCAGCCCCAGTCAGCCAAGACTTAAATTTGTTTATATCTCCTTCCTTCCTAGGCACAGATGTTATTCCAACTGGTGGTAAGGGTGGCCAAGTGTATAGGGTCTCTTCGCCTTTCTGAAGATGGAGGAAAAAGTAATCAACTATAAAAGAGTGTTTGAGAAATATTCATGTTGTCTATGCTTGTCTGGGAAGACTGAAGGCTCAGGTGGGCTGTGTAGAGCACGAAGAAATTACCCAGATCAGATGTGTAGGATGAGGCGAGGAGTAGACGAAGAGAGGACGAATATTACGATTTGATGACCTGACACTGAGCCAGGCATTGCCTCAATGAAGGGCTAGGGAGCACGAGAAGAGGTCAAGTCAGAGAGTTTGTCCCTAGGAAAGAAAGAGACTGTTTCAGAGCAAGTTCTAGGAGTAGGAAATGAGGTGATTATTAATGCTCAGAATACAATGCGCAGCTTAGTCGCGCTGTTTTGGAATTTCAGGGAAATTAAAAGAAAAGAATAGGATTCATATATGAGCAAGAAGCTAAGAAAAAGAGCTTGTTCTGGGGTGGGATTTGAATGAGGAAGTACAAATGGAGGGGCTTTGAAAGTGTACTTGAGTTAAGCTCTGTCAGGACGCTAGGAATGAAACTGTGCCCCTGTATGTTGTTTCCGCTGAGAGATTTCCACTCAGTATCATAAAAATGTTATTCTCACCGTTACTGACCAACTGGATGCTCGCTGTCTGGGAAATGCCCAGAAGAGCGAGAAGTGAGAGCATGGAGCCTAAAAGCTTAAGATTAGGTCTTTAGAAAGCAATCTGCTTAAGCCCACAGATGTTACCCATGAAAAAGTACCAGTACGTCCATTTGTGTATCCCATGCAGGTGCATGCATGCAAACACGCAACACGGGATTTAGTTGTTGAAGTTTCTCGCCATAGGCCCTGGTTAGCTGATAGTGGCCTAGAAACCAAAATTGGGCGTGCTGTATCTCTGAGCCTTAGCAAGCCCAGCCTCGGTTGCAGTGACCTGCTCCATCATACACGTCATTTTCAGGGAAGGGCTCAAGCCTCTCCATGCCTGTGCGTATCCGGATGAAGAATTGTGAGCGTGAGCCTCAAGATCTGACAGTCAGTGTGAACGAACTTCCTTTTCTGATTTTAAGATTTGAGATTGATAGAGTGAATAAAAGCTACTGGGAGAGAACAATTTGGGTCACAAAGCTGTGAGTACAGAGAAATTCATTTTGAAAAGAGGAAAAAGAAATCCACACATGTTAATGTAGGGAAGCTGGCTGGTGCTACATTTGCCGTTCTGGGCTGGAGATTTATTGAGGTCCGAGTTTTTAGTTAAATCTCTCACTCCCCCAGGAAACTGAGTATTGTTTAGAAGCTCACTTCTAAAGAAGAGTCCAAATGATACAATGGATATGTTGACACAGTTTCTGTTATAGCCTCGTGAGAAAAAAGAAATTTTTTTGACTAAAATACAGCTCCTAGACACAGACCTGCAAACCCACCCTATCAGAAAATATGTAAATATGAAAATATGTAAAAGTATGTAAATTGGGAGCTGATTGATTCATATCCAATACTATTTGGAGGATGCTGATAGGAGCTCTTGACTTCACCTTACCTAAAATTAGATTGATCATCCCAGAGAGATTTAAAATGTATACCACATTAGGCAGTGTTCCTTCCTTCCTTCTAAATTTGATGCAGATTTCAAACTGTCATTTAGGAGCTATATCAGGACCAGATCAAGTCAAAACTAACCAGGAATGTCCTGTGCTTTCTAGATTAAATTTCCTAGATTGCTTTTCTCCCTGGTTCTCTGTGCTGGAGAATATTGCAAACCTTTCCACAGCCCTATCTTGGACTTTAAGTCTTGCAGCTTTAAACCTTCTAATATCATGAGCAATAGCAATACGACATAATTTTTTTTTTTAACGTAGAACTGAAACGTGGAAGGCCCCATGTCTTAGATGTGATGTGAGAAGAATAAACTTTAACATTGGAAAGTAGGTGTTCCTTTACAGAGTCAAATTACTGTTACTACTATCATTATTGTTATTATCAATATTATTTAGCTTTGATAATGCAAACTAAGGTAAAAGGAGGAAATAAGACAGATAGAGGGGATTGTTTTGAATAACTTATAAATTTAGATATTAAAAAGTTGATGATTGAGGGCCAGCCCAGTGGCAAAGTGGATAAGTTTGCAGGCTCCACTTTGGCTGCCTGAGTTCGCAGGTTCGGATCCTGGGCACAGACCTGCACATTGCTCATCAAGCCATTCTGTGGCGGTGTCTCACATACAAAATAGAGGAAGATTGGCAGAGATGTTAGCTCAGGGTCAGTCTTCCTCAAGCAAAAAGAGGAGGATTGGCAACAGATGTTAGCTTGGGGCCAATCTTCCTCACCAAAAATAAAAGTTAGTGATTATTATTTTCAGTATCACTAATTCATTAGTTCTGGAACTTATCAATGATAATACTACAACAGAGGATAATTAGTACAATAATTCAGAGTCCTTTTAAGACACAGATAGAATAGCAGTGTAATGCAATTACAACTACAAGTATTATAGTATATTTAAGAACCTAAACAGATCAAACACATGTGCACGCGCACACACACACCCCAAAAAGATAAATTTTGAGTTAAAGCTTCAGCTACTGTTGCTACTATGTACGTAAATATGTATCGAGCCCTTTATAAACATAATCTGTTTTAATCCTCACAGCTACTGAGTGAGGTATTATTATTCCCATGTTATGGATGAGGAAAGTAAGACTTGAAGATAAAGTAATTTTTCCAAGGTAAGGCAGCAAGTGGCAGTTTCAGGACTGAAATCTGGATCTGATTCTAAAATTGATTTTCTTATCAATATAATAAACTTTCTTTAACGTTATTTCTTTTTAAAAATCTTAATGATTTAATATTTAATGCCAACAAGCAAATATATGTGAATATAAGTTAGAAAGCATAAAATACAACAGCTGTTAAGCCGAAACCCAACTGAAGAATATTCCCTTTCCTGTTGAAGCTCTCCATGAGCCCTTCTGCGTCTGGTCTCCCTGTCTTGCTCCAGAAGCCATCACAGTCCCCAATGTTGAACTGGTCATTCCTTCACATTTTATGAATTTTTCTTTACCATATAAGAACTTTTTTCCTTTTTTTATCTTTTTTTTTTTTTTTGAGGAAGATCAGCCCTGAGCTAACATCTGCCACCAATCCTCCTCGTTTTTGCTGAGGAAGACTGGCCCTGAGCTAATGTCTGTGCCCATCTCCCTCTACTTTATATGTGGGACACCTGCCACAGCATGGCTTGACAAGCCATGCAGGGGTCCACACCGGGGATCCGAACTGGCGAGCCCTGGGCCAGCGAAGCGGAATGTGCAAACTTAACCACTGCACCACCAGGCCAGCCCCAGCACTTTATTTTTAATGTTGATATTTCACTCAACATTATTTCAGAGATTTATCCATGTTGTTGCTCGTAGCTGTAGCTCACCTGCTTTCACTGCTGTGTAATATTCCACTATGTAAATATGCCATTTTAAAAGACCTATTCTCCAATTGATGAATATTTGCATTATTTCCAGTTTTTCCTAATATAGTGTTACTGTAAACATTTTTGAGTTGTCTAGATAAACAAATGCAAGAGTTTCTCCAGAGTACATACCTCAGAGTGGAATTGCTGGATCCTAGCATAGTCAATGTTCATTTTTTAATGAATGTAACATTGTTTTCCTCATAGGTTGTACCAATATACACTTCTACCAGCAATATATACAGGTTTTCATTATTACACATTCTTGGCAACACTTGGTATTGCCAGACTTTTTAATTGCAAATCTAGTGTATGTAAAATGAAAGTTAATTATGGTCTCAGTTTACATTTTTGATTACTAATTAGCTTAAAGATTTTGGCATGTATTTATTCACCATTTGTTTTCCGTGCCTCCTCATATCTTCTAATTTTATTAATTTCAGCTGTTTTATTTATTAATTCCTTTGTTTTGCTTTCTTTGAGTTTATTCCTCTCTTCTTTTTCTAGGCTAGTACTTAATTAAATTTTAGCCTTTCCTCTGGCTAAAATAAGCAATTAAGCTTATATGTTTCATCAGATACCGGCTTCCACTATGTCTCACAAGTTTAAATATGCAGTCCCTTCGCTCTCATTCAGCCTTTTAAATTTTTTACTTTATAGTTCAAAGTAAAATTATTACTGATTTCTAATTTAATTGCCTTTTTGTTGGAGAATATGGCTGTTCTGGTTATCCATGTCTGCATAACAAACCACCCCAAGACAGTGGCATCAAACAATAGCAGTTATTTTACTCGTGATCTGGGAATTGACTGGACTCAGCGAGGCTGTCCTTCTTCCGGGTCTCTTGGGCAATTGCAGTCCCAGGGTCCCTGGGATTAGGGTCTCTCAAAGGCTGCTTCACTCACAAGTCTGGTGCCTGGGCTGGGAAAACTCAAACATCTGTGGGCTGAAACAGCTGGAGCTCCTGTGGCATCTCTCTCTTTCTCTGACCTTTCCACTTGGTCGCCATATCACAGCCTCAGGGTGGGTAACCTTCTTACATGGAAGACTCCAGAGTGAGTGATTGTCCCAAGGAATACTTGCTGAAGCAACGTGACCTTTTCTAGCCCACTTTGGAAGTAAAGCAGAGTCCCTTGTGCCGCGTTCTAGTCATTGAAGGTCATCGGACCCCCTGGGTTTCAGGGAAGGAAACACTGACTCCACCTTGTGATGGAAGGATTGCAGAAGATTTCTTGGACACGTTTTAAAACTACCATAGTGGAGAATATGATGCCACTTTGAAATTTGTTGAGATTTGCTTTATGGATTTGTATATGGTCAGTGTTTTTGTTTTGTTTTGTTTGCTTGGTCCTTTTTGAATTAAAGCCTTTTAGTTCTATCTATGTAGTACCTGATTTTCTTTTGCTTAGTATTTGCCTAGTGTATGTTTTTCTATCCTTTTACTTTCAATCTTTCCATATCGTAATGCTTTTTATATAGTTCAAATAAAGAATATATAGTTGGAGTTTTATTTTTATTTTTATTGGAGACCAATATAACATATCAGTTTTGGCTTCTAAGTAGCAACTTGAGACCATTTATATTTATTATTATTACTGATAAATACTGACCTCTTTGGACATATTTGCCCCCTTATTTCGTGTTTTTTATTTGACCTGCTCTCTCCTATGCCTTATCGTCTGCATTTTTTGCTTCAAAAAAATCTAAATCTCTGTTTTCCTGTTCCACTTTGTCCCTTTACTAATTGAGAAGGATACACTATTTCTGTTCTTTTAGAGATTATTCTTGAAAGTTTGCTATGCATACTAAATAAATAAGTACAAGAACCTTAGAAAATTCTGCTCCACTCACTCCCTCCTGATTTATTGTTGTCTCTGTAGTTGTCTTGTTTTTTAACTCAACAAATTAGACCAATTATTATTATTAATATCTCTATTTTCTGTAGACAGTTTTTTTTTTTCAACTTAGGTCATTTTACCAGTTTCTTTGCTCTCCATTCCTTCTTGACTCCCAGACCTTTGAGGTCATTTTCCCTTTTCTTTAAGTACATCCTTCAAAATCTCCATCAGTAAGTTGTATTGGTTGTTAACTCCCTCTTATTCTTATTTATCTGAAAATGTCTTTCACTTTGATTCTTAAAAATTTGTATTTATGTGTCTGGCCCCATGAGTTAGTGGATAAGTTGGACATGCTCCACTTCAGTGGTCTGGGTTCAGTTCCCCGGAGCAGAACTACACCACTTGTCAGTGGCCATGCTGTGGTGGCAACCCACATACCAAATAGAGGAATCTTCCTCAAGCAAAAAGAAATTAGCTCAGGGAGAATCTCCCTCAAGCAAAAAGAGAAAGTTTGGCAACAGATGTTAGCCCAGGGCAAATCTTCCCCAGCAAAAAAAAAAAAAAAAATTGTTTTTCTGGGCATATAATTCAAAATTATCCTCTTTCCCTCTCTCTCCCTCTCTGTTGATCTGAAGATAATCCAGTGTTCTCTGGTTTGTATTTTTGCTGTTGTGACATGTGCCATCAATCTAATCTCCATTTGCTGCAAGTGATCTCTTTTTCTCTTTAGTACTTTTAAGATTTTTTCTTCTTAAATTATCCTGCAAGTTCACTAAATGGTGTCTAAGGTGTTGATTTCTTTGTATGTATTCTGCTTCATTTACATTGTGCTTCCTGTCCTTGTGGATTCCTGTATTTCGTCAGTTCTGGAAAAGTCCTCAGCCACTATGTACTCAAACGTTGCCTCTTTGCTCCATTCTCTATATTAACTCCCTCTGGGACACCAGAATGCTTATGTTTGACCTTATTATTTGATATTTCATGTTCTCCTAAACCCATTCTCATAATATTTTACTAGGCTTTATATTTTCCAGCAGATTCAGGCTCACAGCAAAATCGAGAGGAACGTACAGAGATTTCTCATTTAACCCCAACCCCCCTACACACATTCATAGCCTCCCCCATCAACATCACCCTCCAGAGTGGTACATTTGTGACAATTAAGGAACCTACACAGATACTTCATAATCACCCAAAGTCCATAGTTTACATTAGGATTCACTTTTGGTGCTGTACATTCTGTGGGTTTGGACAAATGTGTAATGACGCATATCCACCATTGTAGTATCATACAGAATAGTTTCACTGCCCTAAAAATCCTCTGTGCTCCGCAATTCATCACTCCCTCCCAACCCTTGGCAACCACTGATCTTTTTACTGTGTGCCTAGTTTTGCCTGTCCCAGAATGTCATAGAGTTGGAATATAAAAGGCAAAAAAAAAAAAAAAAAAACGAGCAAGTCGGGGAAGGAAGGTAAGAGAAGAAAAAGATCAGAAGAAAATACAACAAAATATCTTGCTCACTTATTGAATGTTATGGCAAATAAACTTATATTTAGGAGCGCTATGCCAATGTAGAGTCTTATTACATACCAGACAGGCTGCATAATGGCTCAAATGTAGGTTATAATGCAGGAAAACAAGAGGCCAGCACACATATTGTCATCTTTTTATTAGGTTGGTGGTGTTTGAAAAGCGTTCGTGTCACTGTGAGGATAGGCTTGGTACACAGTGTTCTATCAGTAACACTTTGGATCGTGGTTGAGTATTCTTTTCTAATAATCAAAATCAGTTTCCTGGAAGGGAGAATAAATTTAGAAGAGAGATTAGGTGTATGAAAGTGGAAAACCACTCACAAAAAGTGTGAAAAAAATCACACAAATAGCAATAGAAACATTCCATCTTTAAAATCCAAGGTGGGGGGGGGGGGGGGATTAAAATCAAAATATGATTGGCAAATTAGAGCCGTGACATAGAAAACAAGGAAAAGGAAGAATTCATTTCTAAGCAGGTCATTTGAGTGAAGAGCCTCAAATTCTACCAAATCAAGCTGCATGGTCTGAATTTGATGGGCAAGAACAGGGACCAAACCACAGCCCTTGTGAGGCCTCAGTGATAGTAAAGGAGGGTTATCCAGAAAGGAGAAAAGCTTAACTTGTGGGTCTCTGAGAATTGTGGTTCTAGTACAGGTTTAAGAGACACGAGAACCTCGCCCTCAAGGGACAAGAGTTCTACCATAGCAGGTTCAGTCCTGGGAGCTGCAGCAGCATCCTCCGTGGACCAGGGTTTTCTGTTTTGAATTGGCGTGAGGTATGGTGGCCTAGAGTGGATGCTTTTTCCTTTCCACCATTTTTTTGTGTAATTACTAGCATGTTTGAATGCTGGATGTGTTTGGAGCCCTATACAAGGAAGTGACTATGACTGTAAATTCAGTATTATGTACATCGGGACAAACTAAAATCTAAAGACAGCCTGAGGGACCTGAGAGAAGAACCTCTGGTCCAATCCCTTCATTTTACAGTAGAGGAGAAGGGGGACCTGAAATAGTGCCCCAAGCTCACACAGTTTGACTTTAAAGCCCTGGTTGTGATCATCGTTGCAGAGAGACCGAGATTCAAGTTCTTGCTTCCTCAATTGTGAGCAATGTGAAATGAAGCAACCTATGCAACATCTCTGAGTTGAATTCCTTACCTGTAATAATAATATTTATCTCCTAATTATATGGTACTTTCAACTTAAAATCCTTAGTTAAATGATCCAGCATCCTTGTTTTGTATGTAGATTATATCTATTTTTATTTACATATAATAATATATATTTATATATAATATATAATAAAATATATATAATTTATATAATATGTTGTATATCATACATATTATATATATATAATTTAAAAATAAACCAAGGAGCAAGAGATATTATTGTGTGAGCAACTCAAGGCCACGGATAATGTATGTTACCAAGTCAGAAACATGATTTATATCAGATCTCTTTCCTCTGCATGTGCATGGACTTAAGGACCCTCACAGATTCATTTTTCTAATTCAGAGAACCTGGAGAACTCACTTACAAAATTCACTAGACTTTTCTAATTCTTTTTTTTGCCTTTTATCTCTTTCTTTTGTCAACCCATCAAAAAGATGACAATCATCAGTACAGAAATAGTTGTTTGTTCAACACTAGAATATTTGTATAGGAGAGATCCTATCTAGTCCATTCTTTCCTGGTAAATCTCCAAACATCAGTCTTTCACAATTCATGATTCTTATTGCCAGGCCTGCTTTTACAAAAGTATAATTTGTGGCCTTGCAATTCCCCAAAATACAGCTTAATTTAACTGAATCCTTAAGAGATAATTGACCAAGTTAGTTATGCATGAAAACTCAAGCCTTACGACCTACTGCAGCTCCATTCTCCTGTTGACTATTAAACTAAGTTAATGATCTGGAGCTGTGTAGGGGTTTCCAGAAATAACACTATAATGGCCAAAATGCTGTAGTTAGCAGCTAAGTAAAAGACCTGTTTATTTTTTTTCAGGCAATTGCCCAAACCTATGCCATAGTATTTTTATCTTAAGACGTGATCTACTATGAAGAAACAGCAACACATTACAACTCAGACGAACAAAAAACATCTCCTTAGTGAAAACAAACTCATGAGTGATTTCACTCAGATTTTCAAAACTATGGTAGAGAATTTTCTTGCAGCCGATGCTTTAGAATGGCATTTGGATATGGATTTAAAAGTCAGCATTTGGGAGGACCACAAAAATGGCTCTTTTAAACAAGGTAGCAGAGAGCAGTACTGAAAAATAGGTTTTTGTCCAAAGGTGAAAGGCTAAAAATGGCCATCTTGACACTGCAGTTAGTTGTAGGACTCATTTATTAGTAAATAAAGATGCACACACACACGCATACATTGCACTTATGGAAAACTTGAAAGTCAGAAAGTTTCTCAAAAATTCAGTGTCCCTGGGTCTCCAATTTATACCCTGACCCTGCTGGCCTTTTGCAACAAGTCTTTATGGAGGCCTTACTCTATGCAAGGCATCCTTACGTGATGCTAGGGGAGATAGAAAAATCAAACAAGACAACTGGAATATTTTTTTGAGTACATAATAAAACCTATAACTAGAAATAAACGAGAAAATCCCACACATTAAATGGCCTCGTTTTGCAAACTGATTTTGTGTCTTAGCATTTCTGTCTTCAAATCTAGGGAAAACTGCTTGAATGAACTCCTTGTTAATAATTGAAAAGAACAAATAGATAAGACCTTCAAATTTTGTTTGACTCTTGTTGATTTCTTAAATGTCATAAACAAACAGCCTTAAAATGCAGATGACGAGCTAGTAAAAATATTTTTGTAATAAATGACAAATGGTTAATATCCCTAATATTTAAAAATCAGTAAGAAAAGAAAAAATGCTTCATCAAAAAAGAAGAGCTATAAGATTAAATAGGCAATTAAAAAAATAAACTGGTTAATAAATATAAAAATATTCAACCAGTATAACAAAAGGACCAGACAGAAAAGGACAAATATTGTATGATTCCACTTGAATGAGGTACTTGGAATAGTCAACTTCCTAAAGACAGCAAATAGAACAGTTGCTACAAGGGGCTGGGTAGGGAGGAGAATGGGGAATTTGTTAAACAGATACAGAGCTTCAGTTGGGGAAGATGAAAAGTTCTGGAGATGGATGGTGACAGTTGCACAGCATGTAAATGTAAATTACATGTAAATGTCATTTACGCCACTGAACTGTATCTTTAAAAATAGTTGAAAAAATTGGGGCTGACCAGGTGGCTAAGTGGTTAAGTTCGTGCGCTTCCCTGCAGCGGCCCAGGGTTCGGATCCTGGGTGCGGACATGGCACCGCTCATTAGGCCATGTTGAAGTGGCGTCCCACATGCCACAACTAGAAGGACCCACAACTAAAATATACAACTATGTCCTAGGGGGATTTGGGGAGAAAAAAAAAAAAAGCAGGAAAAAAATAAAATAAAAAAATAGTTAAAATAGAAAACTTTATGTTATGTATATTTTACTATAATAAAAAAAATCAGCCAGTTTGGTATTCAAACAAATGTAGACAAACAATAATGAGATCATTTTTTTTGCTAATTAAATTAGCAATAGAATAGAAATTATAATGCTGGCAATACTTAATGTGAAGAGAAATAGGTACGTTCAAACACTGCTGAAAAGAAGTACAAACTTTCTGGATGGCAGAAATATATATCAAATGTACCAATACCCTTTGACCTCTTAATTCAAAGTAAGTGAATTTGCCTAAGGAAATTATAATTCTTACTGTTTAAAATATACAAGATGTTTCAGAAAAGAAAAAATAGTGAGAAAATAAAAGCTCAATGTTGGTTAACTAATTCATGGTATAGCCATAAGAGGGAATATTGGAGCAGCTGTAATAAGTCATATGCTTCAGATATATTAAGTGAAATCAAATGTTGCAAAACAATATACACTATGATCCCAATTTTGTACAACAAAATATCTTTACATAAAAAGCTAGAAGGATAGACATGAAAATGTAATATATCTATAATTGCCAATGGTAGTGCAGTTATGAGAATGTTTAAATTTTCCTTTATACTTTTCTATATTTCCTAAACTGTTTAATAATGAATATTTTATAATCATAAAATTCAAAGAAGAAAGCAAATAATTAAATATTAGTAGTACTTATAAAATAATGTTGTCCATCCTCAGCTTTCAATGAATTATTTGCTACAAGCTCAAAAAATAACTATTAAATTGAAGATATGTCAGAATAGACAAGAGTCAGAGCATGCCATTAAAATTGGCTAATTCAATCAGAAAGTAGCCCAGTTTCTTTCAGTCAAAAATGATCCCAAGTTTTACTTTTCACGGGCTTGATTTTTGTGCCATCAGAGGTCCCAGGAAAGCATGAGAGCAGCCATTGGTGAAGATCAAGTGGAAGTTGGGTGTGGCAGGAACACTGGCTGGGGGCCAGCACTCCTGGGGTCTCTTCTCTGCCATTTTGAGCAGCGAGGCCTTGAGCTAATAACTACCCAAGCTGTTAAATGAAATAGCCTTTAAAAGGAGATTCTACTGAAATATTATCTCAGGAAAGCATGCCCATTGATTTATCAAATCAGGACTGAGAATTCATTATGTTCAAACCCTCCACAAGACTATTCCAGAACTGTCTCTCTTCCACCAAAAGAGCTTTCTCCTCCAAGCCCTTTCTCCATGTTCATTTCTTCTTTTTTTTGTCATTTTCTAAAGTATTTTTTTATTGAGATATAATTGACATATAACTATGTTAGTTTCAGGTATAAAATGTCATGATTCAATATATGTGTATAGTATAAAATGATCACCATGGTAAGTCTAGTTAATATCTATCATCACACATAGTTACCCTTGTTTTTTCTGTGGTGAGAACTTTTAAGATCCACTCCCTCAGCAAGTTTCAAATATAGAGTACAGTATTATTAACTATAATCACAGGGCCGGCCCCGTGGCCGAGTGGTTAAGTTCACATGCTCTGCTTTGGCGGCCCAGGGTTTCACTCATTCGGATCCTGGGTGTGGGTGGGTATCACTCATCAAGCCATGCTGAGGCGGCGTCCCACATAGCACAGCCAGAGGCACTCACAGCTAGAATATACAGCTGTTTACTGGGGCCTTTGGGGAGAAGAAGAAGAAGAAAAAGAAAAAAAAAGAAGGTTGGCAACAGATGTTAGCTCAGGTGCCAATCTTTAACAAAAAACAAAAAAACTATAGTCTCCACTCTGTACATCACATCCCCAGGACTTATGTATTCATGTTTATTTTTGTTTCACCAGCACACTGCCTTCTCTAGGGTTTAGTAAATCTTTGTTGAATGATAAAAGTACTGTGTCTGGGGCTGGCCCGGTGGCGCAGCAGTTAAGTTCGCACGTTCTGCTTCGGCAGCCCAGGGTTCGCCAGTTCAGATCCCGGGTGCGGACCTCGGCACCGCTTGTCAAGCCATGGTGTGGCAGGCGTCCCACATATAAAGTAGAGGAAGATGGGCACGGATGTTAGCTCAGGGCCAGTCTTCCTCAGCAAAAAGAGGAGGATTGGTAACAGATATTAGCTCAGGGCTGATTTTCCTCAAAAAAAAAAAAATTTTTTTTTAAAAGTACTATGCCAGGCGGGTTCATATTTGGGGCTTAAATGATTATCCAAAAAGTGAATTTATATCACATTTACACAGGAACAAAGGGTTCCCCCCCTTAACTAAAAATATCACTGATAGACAAAGTTGACGTTCTGCATATTTTAAACTTAAATTGTTCAAAAGATGTGGTCAAAACAGTCTGGCTGAACAAGAGAGCTCCTGGAGGTAAAATTAAAAGGAGGTGAATTTATTTATTTATGAGGCCTAAGCCCTGTCTTTTTGTCCTCTTTCTCCATCTTATAACCCCAGAATTTGGATTTTAAACACTGAAAAGGCTGAAGCCCGGGGTAGATGGTGGGGGAAGAAACCAGATGTGGGTCACTGAAGTTTAAACAGAAATGAATGTTTTAAGGCCAACCGTTAAATTCAAATTGAATTATTTCTCTCAATTGAATAGACTGTTTAAAAATGATTTTCAAATCCGTCTATCATTTGTCCTATTTCCTTTGAGCATTTCAAATGAAAATTATTTGCCACACTAATTTCACAATGCTCCACTGAACACAAATTTTATTGCGACATTTTCCAAGGACAGGAGGCTTTGGTTCCTGTGGGAGAGAAATAAATTTCCAAAGAAATTGCTTGGCTCATATCACTAGAAGAGAGGTTTATGCTAGTTGCCCCAGGGCTAAACGAAGCCAGAAGTTGAAATTACTTGGAATGGGTTTAAGTTTTTTTTTAATTAGTCGCTAGCATCTAAAAATTGGGAGATTTGATATAAAAATATAGAAGTCTAGGGGCCCCTGAAAAACTTTAAACCCAGAATGATGGGGTTGCCGTGTTAACACATGACAACAATCCAGGGAGCCTGGCTGGCGCTGCCCTCTGGAAGGGTCCTGGGCTCCCCAGTTCTCTCCATCCCGCCATGGCTTGCCTTACTCACCAGCATTACATGTTTGAGTGCCTGTAGACACTTAGCTTCTGCTTCTTTTTTTTTTTTTTAACACAGTACAAAAATGCAAAAGAATGTCCTTGGATGATATCAATAATATCTAATATCAGTCATTCAAATGTAGCAACCAGAGAGTTGCCTTGTTAGTGACTAAGTCTTGTCATGCTGTTTAGGAGTTAGCCAAGTGGTTTTTCTTTCCTTGGTAAGACTACAGTGGAATGTGCAAACATCCAAATCGACAGGGTGTGGATAGCCCTGTCAAGAACTTCCGTGTAGCAGACGCTCAAACTGAGAAGAGCATGGTAGGAAGTAAACATCACAGGTCCTTGTGTCAAATCTCTTTTTTTTTAATATACCATTGAGAACCAATAATTAACAACAGTAGCAAAAAAAACAGGTGTAATTTGTGACAGTTTTTTATTCTAATGTATTGATGGGGTTTCAGAGGACCTAAGACAGCTGATGGGAAACGGGCTACATTAATCCCTGCCTCTTGGAGTCCAATGTTTCAATACCCAAATCTCACTTCATGCAGATCAGCTAACGAGCCCAGTGTAGTGTCAGCTGCCCATGACAGACCAATGAAACCTCGGGGGATGCGTTGAAGGTTACGAGAAAGGACCCTGAGCTGTCCTGGGGACCCTCTTTCATCTGGTAAAGCACCCCTGCTCAGTGACACTCAATGACTTTTCCACTCTTTCCTTCTCTCAGTTTGTCAAGGCTCCTCGGATCCACAGAGGTTAAAGTCAAGGTCTTGTTTTGTTTTCGTCTTCTGGATAATTATTTAAATATGAATCGCATATTTTTGTTTGATGTGCCTACTTAGTAATTTACAATCATAACGCCGAAAATTATTGAGGGCTTATGTGCTAAGCTTACGTGCATTATCTTATTCAAACCTCACTACAAACCCCAGGAGGTGTGCACTATTTCAGCCTCCTTTTTTGAAGCCGAAGAAACTGAAGTTTGACAAGGTAAATCGTGTGTTCAACATACAGCTAGGAAGTGGCCTGCTCCAAAAGTCTTCCTTTCAACCACGATTCTGCAAGTGCGGCAGCCTTCAAAATGTAGCGTGTCCATTTCTAACAGGAGTAAGAATTAAAACTATGAAAATTGAGCTTGGGCCCAAGACACAGGCTGTGTCAATAAATCAAAGAATGGAAGATGATGAGATTCAGGGAAGGCCAAATGCAAACCGACACATCACCAAGGGAAATGTTTTTGGGGGTATTAATATTATTAGATGATGAACAAGCCACAGAACACAAACCTCCTGAGAGATGTAATGAAATTAGAGAAGATCCAGAGAAGATAACATCAACAATCAAAGAGAAAGGAATGGGGCTTAAACAAGAGGAGACAAAAAAATTAGCATGTTTTATTCTGGAAAGATGCTTACTTAGTGGGGTAGGTATATTGGGATTGCACAGACTCCTAGAAACCTAATTAAATTAAAGTATAACTTCATCTGGTTACTAGTAAACATTAAGAACTCATCTGAGAATTGATATGCTTTGGAGGAGATGCTTAGAACATCTTTTTTTTTTTTTTTTTTTTTTGTGAGGAAGATTGGCCCTGGGCTAACATCTGTTGCCAATCTTCCTCTTTTTTTTTTTCCCCTCCCCAAAGTCCCAGTACATAGTTGTATATCCTAGTTGTAAGTCCTTCTAGTTCTTCTATGTGGGTTGCCACCTCAGGATGGTTTGATGAGCAGCGCTAGGTCCACGCCCAGGATTGGAACTGGCAAATCCTAGGCCGCTGAAGCAGAATGTACAAACTTCACCACTACACCACTGAGCTGGCCCCTATATTTTTAAGGTCTGGATTTTGAATAAATAAAGGAAATTAGTATGTTTCGGAGGTGTATTGCTATTTTCTAAGTTTGAAGGACACACTGCAGCCTCGGTGGTCTTTTCAAACTGCAAATCTGATCATGGGATGCCTTCATCCAGTAAAAAGGCTTCCCACTGTTTATCATGTTTAGGGTGAAACGGTCCTTAACACAGTCATACAGGGAATGGAAAGTTCTTGCCCTTACTTTTCCAGCCTCCCCTTGAAGCACACTCCCCTTTGCTGACAATTGCAGGTGTTGTGACAGTCCCCGGAGCATCCAGACTTCAGAGGGCAGCTCCCTCTTCTTGTCATCTCAGGCCAGGTCAGGTCCCCACTTCCTGGCCCTCCCAGGACCTCTTCTTCATAAGCCCCTTGGTGCTACCCCACCAGACTGTAAACTCTGAGCAGGCAGAGGCAGACCTGTCCTTGGTCACCTTTGTGTCCCAGGCACTTAGAAGTAGGGAAAAGCCCTGGAATATCTAAATAGAGGAGTCCCATGCCCTCCTGAGATGCCACTCTGCAGAGCTGAATTCTGGTTTGGGTAAATTAGGGAGTCAGCCGTGGAGTTAGCATTTTTATTTTGTTTTTGAAAAACTGGGATGAAAAAGAGTCTTGTGTCTGTAAGTTAAGACATGGCTATGGGCCAGCACGGGTGGTCTAAGCGCTTAAGTACTTCACGCTCCCCTTGGGTGGCCCGCTTTGGTTCCTGGGCTCAGACCTACACAGCTCTGTTAGCAGCCATGCTGTGCTGGCAGCCCACATACTAAAAAAGAGAGGAAGACTGGCATGGATGTTAGCTCAGGGCAAATCTGTCTCAGCAAAAAAACAAAAAAAGACATGGCTATGAAATCCATACATCTTAAACCATAATTAAGAGAGACTAAATTCTCCCATTTGCATTTAACCCTATTTAAAAACAGACTCTGCCTCCAGCTCTCTTCTTCACTCCCCTGCTTTATATATCTCCATCTAAGACACTATATATATTTCACTTATTTATTTCGTTTATTGTGCGTCCTTCCCACTAGGAGGGAAACTCCAGGAGGGAAGAGATGTTTTGTCTTTCCGCTCGCTACTCCATCCCCGGAGACTACAACAGTGTTTGGCCCACAGTAAATGCTATCCTTATATTTGTTGAATGAATGGGTTTAGGTTAGTAGTTTTTTTTGCCCAGAGCTAACAGAGAGAAAGCATCGATTAGCCCCAAAGCAAACTTTCATGGAACCCGGTCGGTCGGGATGTTTAAAATCTTACTGAGAGTGTATTCAATTGTGATCTTTAAAAATGAAGTTTCCTATTATATCAGGGGTCATCAAATTTCAGTGCATCAGAATCACTTGAGGGCTTGTAAAAATGCAGATTCTCGCCATCAGAGAGTCTAACTCTGCAGTCTGGAGCGGGCCCATCACAGTTCAGGAGCTGTTATTAGTTTGTGGCCCAAGGGCCACGGTGAGAAAAAGACTGGCTGTGAGTATGCAAACAGTAGATTCAACACGTGCTGAGTAAAAACTCAGTGTCTCTCTCCAGCAGTGTTAATTACCGACATTCGTTCTGCCCCCCTGCGGGCTTTAGCAATGAATAATGAATGTCCAAAGGACGGGTACTCTTCTTCCCATTTTACATATCAGGAAAAACTGTTCATCCTCACCTCCTCTCTTCCCCTCTCCTCCCGCGAATTTATGAGGTTCCCACCAGGATGAGAGGCAGAATCGCAGAGGTGAAAAAATAGCGCGTAAAGCTACCAAGAACAAGAGGGAAAGTGCACGGTGTCCCAGCGTCTAGCCGAGACCTCCCGGGCAAGTAGACACCTCGTGGGCACAGCCTTTGCCTTATGCCCCCGAGGCCAAAGGTTGGAGACTTTTAGGCGCTTCCCGCTGCAGACGTGGAGGCCAGAGCGAAACATTCCAGCCCCGGGCGGAGGAGGCTGGGGCGGGGCTGGGGGCGGGGCCAGAGGACGGCCTGAGGCTGCGGTGGGCGCGTCTAGCCGCGGGGCGGAGGCGAGGGGCGGGGCCAGGGCGAGGGGCGGGGCGAGGCCGGGAGAGCGGGCGGGGCTGAGGACGGCGGGAGGCTGAGGCCGGCGACCCAAGGCAGAGGCGGGGAGGCAATGCTGCCCGGGCTCGTCCCTCCCCTTAGGGGCGGGCGCTGCGGGAGGGCGCGACCGACCGGGGACGCGGGAGGCAGTGCGCTGCAGCCGCCGGTGCGAGGGCGCGTCGCTCCTATCCTGGCCATGGCCGAATGTCCCCGCAGCAGGAGCAGCTGCTCCCGGGCTTCTCACCTCTCTCCCTGAGCGCTCTCCCTTTTCTACCTCTGGAAAACCCTGTGTTCTTTCTGGGGCCGTGGCGAGGGGCACGGAGCGGCGAGCCAGGATGCGCTGAGGACCGCCGGAGCGCGCGTCTCAGGTGCCGCCGCGTGTCTAGGCGCAGGAGCCGAGCTGCCTCGGGCTGCCTCGACTTCCCCACTGCGCGCCTGCCGCCCCCCGCCGCATTTGATGTGCAGAAAGAAGCCGGACACCATGATCCTAACACGTAAGCTAGACTTGTGCCTTGCCGTCGGGCCGGCCGCGGGAGCCAGCTGCGGAGGGGACTCGCCGCGGAGGAAATGTCACCCCGCCTTGTCAAGTCGATGCCTGACGTTCTGTGCTTTTGAAACGCTTTCCGAGGAGGCTCGGGACCGAGTCGCCCGAGTTTCTTGGAGTGGAGGAGGTGGAGTGTGGGGAAAACAAGGGTCCTAATTTGGGGAGGGAAGTCTTAATCTCGGGTAATGACTCCTGGCTAGTTCTTGCCTGGGGGCCGCGAGCTGGCGCGCCCCGTGGGCTCCGGGTAGGGCTCAGGGGGGCCGACCGCGACTGATGAAGTGAAGCCCACGTTAATTTCCCGATCGGGCTGGGGGGCGCAGGGCCAGGCGCGGGGCGCAGGGCCTGGCAGGGGGTGCAGGGCCGGGCGGGGGGCCTAAGGGTGGGTTGGGGGCACACGTTCAGGAGGCTTCCAGCCCAGCTGGGCCGGCGGCCCTGCTATTCTTATTCTAAACCCCAGGCGGTGGCCTCTGGCTCAGAGGGGCGCGGCGCGACCACCTTTTTACGTATCTTTTCTTCGGAGACCGTTCCGGGCTCGGTACTTGCTGTCCTTCTCCGATATAAGTCCAAAAGGAGCTTTGATTCCCTGAGAGTTTATTATTTAGGGACATTGAGATCGTAGTGGCACTTGGAAATGTTTTTTTTAAAAACTGCTGAAGTTAGATTCATCAAAAAATTGCTTTAATTTCAAACCGTTTTTGTTCAAGTATTTTAAACACTGGAAAATAACTCAGACCTAGCCAGGAAAGTCTGGGTTTGGTGGCTGCCGGCCCCTGGAGAGTATTGAAGCAAACCCGTGGCTTGCATGCTAGGGCTGCCTGCTAGAAGGGCTGCTGTGTTTCTTCACGTGCTGGGGCTTTGAATCGGGTTTCCTAAAGTGCCCCATGGAGATGCCCACGCCCTTGGCTCGAGAGGTGGCGCCCGCGCGGAGCGAGTCCCTGGGCCCGCGAAAGGAAGGGAGCACGCTCCCGACTCGACTTTTTTCATAGCGAGGGGACGGCCTTTTGGAACCCTGCTCCACTTCTGTGCCCCTGTCCCCACCTCCAACGTCACAGGCCAAGCCTTTGATCCTTCTGAAGGAGTTACACCCCTGGCCGCAGCAAGCCCACCCTGCCACGTGTAATTCACCGAGGCTCCGCGCGTCTTTACAGCGCGCAGCCCCTATTTCAAGCAGAGTCGGGGTGAGGCTGGCGGGGTCGGCGTCCTGGGTCTGCAGCCTGGGTCTGCAGCCTGCTAGCTGGGCAGATCTGGGAAGTGACATGACCTGTCTGTACCTTCTTCGTCTGCAGCGTGGAGGAAATAACTATTTACCGTGCGGGGAGGTTGTGAGGATCAAAGAAGCTAATACAAGTGCTTAGCACAGTGTCTCGTACAGATGTTCAACAAATACGCGATTTATGCTAATTACTGTAGAAAGAAACCCTTGCGTATAGTCACTACTCTCCACTGTGGAGAGGAAGACCTTGCCTGACGCTGGCCTTAAGTCTTTTTACACCCAACATGGTTGGCAAATAGGTTCATTCTCAGGATTCAGAGGCTGCTTCAGCCACTGTTGGTGAGCTGAGAAATGCAGTCTAGGTAGGCATAGCCAGCCGTTACAGAAAGATTCTTGAGGGTGGCATGTATGATGCATTTGGAGAGAAAAAAATCACAGCTCTGGAGAAGGCAGAATACTGAGTCTCAAATTACATTTTTTTCAAAACTCTATTTGCTGAAGGGTTGAGGGAAAAGAATAGCCCCGCAGAACTCTGAATGTAAATCTATCAGCAGCTCCAAGAGGTCGGCTAATTCAGCATCCATCTGGACTGCAGGCTGGTCCTCTGCAGAGATAATTTGCAGACCATAAGTGTGGAATTAATGGAGGCACCCAGTGCCATCTTGGCTTGCAGACTACAGCAGATGGTTGGAGGGGTGCCCTGTAAGTCAACAGCCCCCCTAAAGAAGAACTAAAGTCCTGGGGAATGAGTGTCAAATAGTTAGCAGATGGGCGTTCAGAAGTTATTTCGAGACGTTTTCTGAGAAAATGTTGGCGATTGTGCATATTAACTTTTATTGTGGCATGCCTGATTTACGGTGTGGCCCAATCCTGGGTGCATATTTTTTTCATTAGCACTACTGTTCAGAGTTTAAAATGAAGCAGAGCAGACTGACTTTCTCTCCCAGCTGTTTTTAAAAGTTTGCTTTTGACAAAAACAGATTTTATTTTAATTCAACCTGAGTGATACCCTGTACCCAACTGGCTGGAAGTTCGTGAAGGGGCCCTGACTTGGTTTCCCCACTCCACAGCATCAGAATAAGGAGCTTCCAACTTAAGTCTTTCCCTAGAGTGGAGGAGAAAAGTGGTTTTAGTGACTTCCATGTGTCTTAAGTTTCAAGTTGTACATCTTATGAGCAACATCACTTTACTCCTTAAAGAGTGAAAAGGTTGATCAGCTAAGCAATTAACTGGCTAATTGAAGGCAGTGGAGTTTTAATAGACTGGACTAATTAAGGATTTTCCTATAGTTCTGGAGGGAAGGTCAGAGGCTGATGCCCTTTGAGCTAATGCCTTTTTTTTGTTTGTTTATTATTTTGTTGTTGTTTTATGCTGTAATTCAAAGAGCAAAGATGGAGCAAAGTTTAAGGGCATTTTAACATGAAAAAGGGTTGTTTGGGTGCTGCTGGATAATATACCAGATTAATAGACATGTTATGATTAAAGTTATTACTATGAAGTGAGAAAAAATGTGCATAGTCCTTAAATTCTTGTTTGCAGAACCAGTGTAGGGCTTAAAGGGGATATGGGGGTGTCTTCCAGTCAGAAGTTTGCTGGGGTTCCAGGAGGTGGCTTCAAATACAAAAATAAGTACTTGGGTTTCCCTTGGTGTCTCCATGGAGATTTTAAGCCATGATGCAATGTTCAAATGAGAGTGGTATTTTTATGACTTAGGCGAGTAAATATGCAATTTGAAAATATTCCGGGGAGGGTGATTTTAGTCCAGAAGAATGGAGGCGTCCCAAGTACAGTGGGTGAAGTAAGTTGTACTCTTTGAAGAGAGGCTGGTGCTGGACAGGATGGTCCAGTATTGTAAACACGAGTTTCTCATGCTTAGCTCTCCTTCCTAGCAACAGGAAGACGGAAATGAGGCGGTGAAAAAAAAAGAAAAAGAAAGACCCTGAAGGGCTCTAGACAATACTTGACCCACCCTAGCATTCACCCTGTGCAGCCAGAAGACTTGCAAAAATAAAAATAACTTCAGATGTTTCCCCTTCCTCTCTGGATATTGCCAAATCACTCAGGACCGAATTCTCCGTGCTTTAGAACATTATAGCAAAACCTGGCCCCACGGTGTAACTGGCATCGAGGCTCACGTCATGTCAAGCCGGTTCTTGAAATTATAAAGCAGACCTGGGAGAGAAAGGGGGTTTTCGTTTTTAATGTTTGCGGAGTCCACTGATTAGAGTTACATGAGTTGGGATCCAGTGGGGAAGAGGGAATTTAATTTCTAAACTTAGTCTTTCCTCTGAGTTTCTCAGAGTGCTCATTTTAGCAGGATGTACCCCTTAGATACTGACTTTTGAGTTGTGGGGTTACAGCATTCACGACATAAAAAATTTTCCCGCCTGTGGTGGTCAAGGTCAACTAATGCCCAACCGTAAAGTGTAAATTTCCAAACACGGTCATAAAAAGCGCAGCCCCAGGTTCCTCTTTCCATGGCTGTGAAATGAGGAGGAAAAGACTTTTCTGGAGCAGACTTTCATGATGGTCTTTATATCTGATTCTGTGGCCATCCATTGCTGATGGAAGAATTCGGAGACTTGAGGGTAAATCCCTCTTTCAAGAAGGACAGTGCTGTGGGGCTAAAATAAGTTTTGTAGGAATGAGTGGCTGGTATGTGTGCAGTCAGTGGTGTTTGCTTTCAACTTCCAATTAGTCAGAAATCTAATTAATGTAAAAGGGGGAAGATTCCCAGCTGAGAAGGGCTCTTCCTGTCTGCCTGCACTTTTCCTTGTGAGCCCCTCTGTTATTGTTAAGGATTATCATGATCAGTGATAAGGAGCAAGGAGTGGTCCTGCTGGGGGTTCTTTAATTAGGTCTGCTCTGTCTTCACATTTTTTTCACCAGCTCTTCCCTCCTTTCCATCTTAATTAATGGTGGACAGGAAGAAAGCCCTGCATATTTACCCTGTATATTTTTAACATCTCTCACAAGCAACGGGAGAGTCATAATATTATAGAAGCTAAAATTGATCACAGTTTGCTTTTCCTTCTCACATTTAATCTTCATGGCAATGCCCCAAAATAGATACACTTCTTCCCATTCTACAGATGAGGGATCTGAGGCTGGGGGCATTTGAATGCCTTACCTAAGAGCACTGGACGTGGCAGAGCCAGAATTTCAACCAGGGGTCCGGGGCTGTAGAGTCCAACTTATGGAGCTCTATTTGGCAGGAGTTGACTCGATTTAGGCAACAGAATTTAGGGGCCATCTCTGGTCTTGCAGTTACTTTGCGGGTTCCTCCGGGGCTTGTGCTCCTAAGTAGGGGGCTATAACGTTAGGGTCCACGATTGATCAATGAGTGTTTTCTGCATCCCTTCTCTGGGACCTACTGAATGGAGACTTGAGCCTCTGTCATTTTTTTAGAGAAGGGGTCCAGGATACCATTTTCTAGCCTCTATTGACCACTGAATAATACTTTCTTCAGTGAAAGTGTTTTAAAATAATATTTCTAGGGGAAAATTTACTCCCAGATGTCACTGCGAGCATTTGAATGGCCTCTTGAAAATGCCTGCCTGTCAGGAAATAATGTTCTTGGGCACCAAAAAGTAAAATGTTACACCTTTGGAAAGTCCAGCCAAAGCACCGTGGGAATCAAGTTCTCTTAATCCTTTAGCGTTGTTCTTTACTCCGCTGCTAGACTGAGTTTCCTAGTGGAAAGTACGCTCGTTTTCCATTCACACATACCTCCACTTGGTGCCTTTTCATGTCTTACCCTCTCCTGTCCCCAGGAGAAAATTCAAAAGCTGACCGAAGGCTGAGGTCAGTGAAGCCGGAGTCCTCAGATGCCTTTGACACCTCCCATCCACATTTTGTTCTCTTCCCTGCCCCACCTTGGAGTGTCCTGCCGAGGGGACCGGAGGCTGCTTCCTGCAAGTTGTCAGAAAGGCGCCTTCCTTCTTGCAGGAGTCTCGAGAGGATGTCTGGGGGACAAAAGTTTTCCACACCCTGAGGCTGTAGCATTTCCCAGGCTGCAGCACGTAGGAAGCCATAGAGGAAGGGATTTTGGAGGTGAAGTGGCCTGTGGCCTATGCCTAGGGCAGCACTACAGCCCTGCCGTGCCGTTTGTCACACTTGGGTGACAAAGTCGATAGAAGATGCCAAAGTTCTGAAATCATCTTAACCACCCCCCCCCCCCCCCCCCCCCCCAGCCTGCAGAAACCATAAACCCATAAGGGACAATCTCTGCACAACTTCCTTTTACAAAAGGTATAGCACAAAAAAAGGGATCTTGTATCGTGTTTGTGCGTTTGTAAAAGTCATTGCATGGGAAGTTCCAGAACTTTGCAAAGCAGCCTGGAAAAACAGTGCCTCTTCCCACAGAGGGGCAGCTGAGGTGCCTGGAAGTTCAGTGGTTAGTCCAAGGTCACGTGTGAGTTGAGTGGAGCTTCAGACCCTTCCCGCCCACATGTGTGAACTAAATGGGGATGGCAATAAAATGAGGATCTCCATATGTTTGTAGGAAAAATGCATCAGTTATAAAGCCAGACATGTTCCTAAACTAAATCGATGTACCTGAATCAGATTTGGACAATTAGCTTGTGTGTGTTTAGGGGGGCCGGGTGTCACAAGCAGTTTTGATGAAAATAATTTTTTAACTCCCCTGGAAGATAGTAATCTTTATTTTTTCTATTTTTGGACCCCAAACTGAGAAAATCCAATTGAATCATGTTTCCTTCTTGAGGTTAGACATAGGAATGGCTAGAGGCAGCTTCTACTAACCAGTGTCTGCATTGTTTTTATTCTCATTGGTCTTCGATAAGGCGACTTGATGTTTCATTTGAGTCAGAATGGAGTAAAATATGGGCCAACAGTTTCTCTAGAATCCCTCACTATTCCCTTTGTTTCTAATTTAAGGTTTTTTGTAGCAGTATGCTTTGCACAGTGTTTTATGTTTCCTGAGCTATAGCACTGCAGAACTTAGGGCAGAAGCCAAAGACAGACATAGAATGAGCTTTGCCAACACATGTAAAAGAAAGAATTGATGTGCCTGCCAGCTTTTAAGGATGGAGATGGTAGTGAGTGTTACCTTAGGTTTGTAACCAGGTATTTTTGCCTTGAATAATAAATTTAATGGGAAATGGGTTTTATAATCTTAAACCATCTGCTTCACTTTATGAAAAAATGAGGCTCAGAGGGGCCAGTCCAGGGGCGCAGCAGTTAAGTTCACGGATTCCACTTGGGGGGCCTGGTTTTGCCGGCCCACATCCTGGGTGCGGACCTACACACTGCTTGTCAAGCCATGCTGTGGCAGGCGTGCCACATATAAAGTAAAGGAAGATGGGCACAGATGTTAGCTCATGGCCAGTCTTCCTCAGCAAAAAAAAAAGAGGAGGTTTGGTGGCAGACGTTAGCTCAGGGCTAATCTTCCTCAAACAAAAAAGGGAAAAAAAATGAGGCTCAGAAAAATAAGGGCCCTTAAAAGTGTGTTATTTGGATGATTTCCTTTCTTGAAAGTGTTTTCTTAATCTATGCAATTATCATCTTTGAAGGGCTCAGTATTTTAAGTTCTATTTCAAATCATTTTCCTCAGCAGTGCATGGTTTGAAATGCAGAAATATTTGATATAGAATACTAGAAATGTGTGTGTGTGTTGGTAAACCAAAGGTTTTTTTATCCCACCTCCGATTGAAATGAAATCAAAAGATATGATGATGCCGTATCCATTTCCATACTAGTTTCTTTTCCTGGAGTTTGACTTGTTTGTGCTGGGTACTAAGTGCCATTTTTTGATGAGTTGGGAGATAATTTCTGTTCCTGGAAATAACTGAATCAGCTCACGTCTGGAGTGCCTGATAGAACCACGTCATGCGTGGGATCAGATCATTACAGAGCTGTTTGCCTTTGCAAGGGAAGGGCACATATTTTTTGATGTGAGGGACTTGCCTTTTCCTGGTTTGTGTGAAAAACCGTATTTTGCAAACACTTGAACTCAATGATCCCCAAAGGGGATTTCAGTTGATTTCATTTCTGCACCGCTGGAGTGTCACTTCAAGGGCGTAATCCCAGGTATAGGCTGGCTGGGTGTGTCTCCCAGACTTTCCTTCTTTTTCAAGGCAAAACCATTTATTAAGCTGTCATCACATCATTGGGGAAATGGGTCCTTTTTTTCTCCCCCTTTATATTATTTCTAGGAATGTGCTTTACTAGAAAGCAACGTAGTGGCCTTTAAACCTCAAGCAGGAGGAAAAAAAACCTTAGACAGAACACTCCCAAAACTTCCAGTTCTTACTCATACTGAAAAACAGTCAGATGAATTAAAAGTGAGGGTGGGGGCCAGCCCGGTGGTGTGGTGGTTAAGTTTGGCATGCTCGGCTTTGGCAGTCTGGGTTCGAGGGTTCAGATCCCGGGCACAGACCTACGCCACACATCAACCACGCTGTGGTGGTGTCCCACATACAAAATAGAGGAAGATTGGCACAGATGTTAGCTCAGGGACAATCTTCTTCAAGCAGAAAAAGAAGAGGATTGGTAACAGGTGTTGCTCAGGGCTAATCTTCCTCACCAAAAAAATGAATAAATAAAAAATAAAAATAAAGGTGAGGGTAATCTTTGTAGGCACTACTGAAATATGTACAAAGTGCTTTAACCTGGGAGTGAGAGCAGGGTAACTCTGGAACCTTAAGCAAAGTACCTAAACTCTGAACCAGCTCTCTCGTTTGTCACGAGAAAAGATGAAAAGCTCCCAAGATTCATTTCAGCATCCAGTTCACTGATTCTGCAGAAGTCAGGATGCTGCCATAACTGAACCACAAACATAAAAGATCAATAAGCAAAGTAAAACTCAGAATTTTCTGAGGCGAAGTGTTTTCTTCCTATTAAGCTTAATTTTAGTTTGAGGGCTGAAGACACACAAAAGCCAAAACATTTAGGGTTTTGTGTTCTCTCTAATATGAACATTGCCTTCTTGGGCCAAATCAAGAAATTAATGCATTATAAAGCAAGTTAGATATTTTAGCAATAAACTTCAGTAAATCTACAAAATTGGGGAACTCAAAGCAGTTACTATTGATCCAGTTTTTGAGGGAAGAAGAATGTCTCCATGTAATTATGATAAATCTGGAAAATTAACGATAGAAATGGAACCTATTCTACAGGTTGTCTTAGAGAGAAGGGGAAATGGGCATAAGAGAGATCTCAGAGACAGAAATTCAGGGAATTTACAAAGCCCGTGGCAATCCCAGGATTTACAGATGAGGAAACGGATCCAGAGAGATTGTTTTCTTAAGGCTACTTAACTAAGCCAAGGATTCTTTCCTGGACCTGTTTTTTTGACCTGTTACAGGTAATACTTCGCCTCCTTTTTGTGATGGATTATTAGGAGGAGTTTGGGACACTCAGATGCAAAGCCATTTTGTATCTGAGGAGATCATGCTGGTTGCTCATTGGGTAACCAGGCTAAGGAGATGCTCGTATCTGCTCCATTGGGATAACCTCCTTCCCACTTCCTGCCTCCCTTCCTCTGTTCTGTTACAGTCAATCCTGCTAGCTCTCTACTTAGCTTGTTCTGTCTCCTTTACTCTGCATCTCCTCTCCCGCCATCCAGTCTTACATATGAGGTCATAACTCCCCTTAAATAAAGGCCAAGCGTAAAATAAAAGGGGTGCTCAAGCAGCCCCCTCCATCTCCCCGGTCCCACTTCTGAATACATATACGTCTTTCCTATGTCACATCACACTCTCTTCTGTACTATACAGAAGTTCTTAGTTAACTTCTTCATTTTTAAGAAAAAGCTATGCATGAAAATAATGCCTTTCACACTGGTTGCTTTGGTAGGTAACAAATAGCATTTTAAAAATAGAATAGAATAGGAGGGCCAGCCCCTGGCACAGCAGTTAAGTTCAAACGCTCCGCTTTGGCCACCTGGGGTTCGCCGGTTCAGATCCCGGGTGCAGACCTATGCACCACTTGGCAAGCCATGCTGTGGCAGGCATCCCACATATAAAGTAGAGGAAGTTGGGCATGGATGTTAGCTCAGGGCCAGTCTTCCTCAGCAAAAAAAGAGGAGGACTGGCAGCAGATGTTAGCTCAGGGCTAATCTTCCTCAAAAAAAAAAAAAAGAATAGAAGAATAGAAGACTGCATCACTTATTGTAAGTGTTATTTGGTGAAACTTGTTGCAGTTTTACATATGATTATACATACTTGTGTGTTTGTATACATCAATGTGTGCATATATATGTACACATATTCATGCACACCTACATACTTGTACCAGGTTACAATGTAAAATGTATTTCTTATTGTGGATTCTGGTCAGAGAAATTAAGACCACTTCACTAGAACAAACATCCTATCAGTGGTTTACTTATTTATTGAGCAACTACTGTGTGCCCTACCCTGTCGTAGGTACCTGGGATATATTAGAGAGTAAAATAGACAGGGAAGCTGGCCCTTTTTGAGCTTACCAGAGGGGAGAAACAAATAAGCATAATAAGTAAGTGTTTTAGAAGAAGGAACAAATAAAGCAGGAGAAGGGGGATGGGGTGGGATGATGAGGCCGTACGGCTGGGCCAGGCAGCCAGAGGGAGATGGGGTGACAGATGGGGCGTGGTAAGGATCTAGGGCATGTGGGCCTTGTTAGGACTCTGGCTTTTGCCTATGAAATGGGGACTCGTTGGTGCTCCCTGTACAGGGTCACTTGAGACTTAATAAACACGTGGACCTTAGAATAGCCTTAGGAAACCAACTCATTCCTAAGTAGAGGATCCTCGGACATCACAGACTCAACTGTAAATTATCTTTCCATTTGGCTTCCTGGCAGCACACTGAGAAGATGTTCAATAAATAAATATTGAAGGAAGGGGAAAATGAAGGACGATTGGCTTCACTTAAATGTTTGACTCTACTCAATGTACCTGAAAGTGGATTTGGGTCAGCTCCTGTTAGGCCAAATGGCCTTAGAAACTGAATTAGTATTGACCTGTCTTCCAGAAGCTTCCTAACTGCTTTCTTTCAGAATATGCACAGCAGATGTCTGGAATTTTTGAGGCACCTGAGATAGGAAAGCTACTGGTTGCTAGTCAAAATCTTTGCTGTGATTAGATAATATTAGCGTTTAATAAATATCAATATATATATTCTGCTGTCTGACTTAGGCCATCTAGGAATTTGTTTTACCTAGGTAACGCCTGATAACCAGTCTTTGGCAGTCGTGTGTGTTTAACATTTATTTTTATTAATTGCAGAGAGAAAGGGATTCAAGTCATAGTTTGCTTATCAGAGAGTCGGGAGGCTGTTAGGATAACCCAGCGGAGAAAGAGTCTGGGACACGGAATATGAACAAATGCTGTCTGGCTCAGCAGTTCTGGATCCTGGCTACCCTCAAATTTACTTAGGGAGCTTTTTAAAAAATACGCTGTCCAGGCCCTCCCTAGACTGAGAATGTCAGAATACCTGGGGGTGGTTGGTGGGTGGTGGTTTTCTAAAGCTTCCCAAGGTGATGCCACCTGCATGCGGGGTGAGAGCTGCTGAGGTCTCCTCCCCTTGGTCCGAGTGTTCGAGGCCATAGTTTGCGGCTCCAGTGGCCAGCCCTGTGAAACCCACCCACCAGGTAAAGATGGGCTGAAGGTGCCCAGCGGCATGACAGTCCTGTAAAATTGGCCACCCTGACGGAGGCAGGAGAATCCAGAACCAGAGTCTTCCTTCCATTTGAAGGAATTTGTGTGACCAGGGAGAGGAATGGATCTGGTGTTGCATCAGAAAGCACGCCCGCCTCCCACAGCTCACATGCTTCTCCCAGGCTGTGAAACATCAACTTTTCTATGAACCTTTGCCCACCAGTCTATCAGATTTGGGAGAATCCAAGGAATCTGGAAAGTGTTTGAATTTTCTTACATTCCTCCAATTGCTTAGAATTTTATTTAGGAGAGGAATTACATGCGGCATTTGCCTTGAATCCTGATTTTGGTAGCATGTTAAAGGAGGCTGAGAGTTCCCACTGTAAAGACAGAGGCACAGAAGATGGAAGTGATCACATCCTGCTTCTACCAGTTGCTGTTGCTCAACCGGCTAAGATCAGCAAGTTCAACAGAATGATGACAGGGGTGGGGAATTTCTGTTTGACCTACTGTTGAGGGGTAAAGGGAAGATGGGGTCAGCCCCTCATGCCAGGAAATGTGCCAATGCGGCCTAATGGTTTCCAGCCATACACAAAAGGGGCTTCTGGACCCCGTTCATCATCTAATGCAACTAACCACTAACGCTGTTTCCAGTAAAAATTTCCTGTTTCCTCCTTAACGCATCTGTCTGTTGTTTGCTTAGAGAAAACCCAGGTATGACAGTTTCATTATATTTCCGTTGTATTTTTAGTTTCTGATGGCATTTTTGCCCGGTGGGGCACGTTTTTAAAAACTCATCCTCATAGTTTTCATGCCACCACGGAGACACACTGAAGGAGAAGTCGTACCCTTAGAGCTGATTAGAGGCCCCCAAAAACGGGCAGAGAGGAGTTAAAATGAATGAAGTAATGCAACATGTAGATGGTTTTCTTTAATATTTTAAATATTGTTCATTGTTATTTATCTTTTAAGGGAAGAACCTGCCTTGCTCATTTCTGTGAGTCTTGTTTCCCTCTCCCACATGGCTTTTGAATGTGAAGAATGCTTATTTTTAAGGAAAAGTGGTTATTTCTCTGCTTGTTTCCTCGTCTATATATCTTGGGGATGATATTAGTAATCCCCGTTTCAGGATCAATATGAGCAGTAAATGAATTCATATGCATTAAGTGCTTAGACTTCGGGCCTTGCACATGGTACACACTCAATAAAAGTTAGCCATTGAGAGAATTGTTGGGAGGTATCTGGAAGGCTGCATAGAGGAGGCAGCATTTGGGGGAGGCCTTGAAGGGTGAGTGAAATTTGACATTGAGAAGACGGGAGAGCATTTCAGGCCAGGGAAGTCACGGCGATGTGTGGGGAGATGAATGCCAAGTTTACTTTGGCTGGAATATAGAGGGAGTACAGGAAAAATTAGGTTGGATGCCATGTGGAGAGCCTTGAAAACCACACGGAGGTGTTTAAACTTGCTTTTTCTACGTAGTGGAGCTCCGGTGAAGCTTGTGACAGAGAGACAAGATCAAAACTGTAACTTAGGAAGTTTGATGAGCCAGGGTTGGTGAATGGATTCTCTGAGAGAGGAGAGAATTGAAGACCTGGAGATTTACTAAGGAGATCAGAGTGAAAGTAATGGCCTGGATCAGAGGGTGAGACCAGGAAGGGTGTTAGATGTAGGCATAGGTTCATTTCATGTTAAATAAAAGGAAAATAGTGATTTTTTAAAAATCAGTACTTTCGTTGAATTGTTAACGTTTTCTCTTCATCTGTTGGTAATAGGTGAGAGTGAGGTCAGCAGCTATTCCAGTTATAAAAATCAGTGGCAACGTTTTACCATTTTCTATTCTGATTCTACAGAAATATAGGGAGTCCTCAATTGTGACACAGCCTAAGTTTTCATGAGTGGACTTTTTTAAATGTAAAATAGATACACGCTTGTCTATTTTCCATGGTTTCATATCTAAAAAACAGACAAATTCTCATCTATTTTAGGGTAGGGAGAAGGAGGGGTAATTTCCTGGATCTCTGTAGTTCTTGGAAGTCATGCTTTTTAGCCATTGCAAGCTTTTAATTAAATTATGTGCTGAAGAAGCAAACTTTGGCCTGTTGACATCATTTTTTTCTAACCAAGTGGCCCTAAAGAGAGTAACAATTTGGACACAGCTCTTAGATCAGTTTTTGGTCATTTGGGGGCATTTCATTTTCTTGGTGGTGGAAAATGAGTAAGAGAGTGACAAGAAGCAGTAAGTATGTATGTGTTCCTGAAATCACTCAGAATCTAAAATAAGTAATAGATGTGAAAACACTTTGTAATCTGTAAAGTATTATATAAATAAATGCAAAGGGTTTTAGAAAAATAATGCCTACATCTTTCGTGCCTCTTGGCATGAAGCCATTTTAATAAGAAAATCAGGAACATGCTCTAAATAGGTGGCAAAGTTGGTGAGTGCATTGTGTATGAGGAAGGCTTTTGTGTGTGTGCTGACCTGGTGTCATGTCTGAATATAGTCCAAAAAGGGTAGACACAGAATTTCTGGTTACTCACCACTTGTTAAGTAAGCAAGCACATTTACTTTTTAACACTCTATTGTTCATCGTCTGGCAGTCTGTTCAGTGGAAATAACCACCAACGTGTCAGAAGCAGCAAGTTATTTAAAATATTTTTTAAAAGCCAATACTTAGCTTTTTTTCTTTTCATCTCTATCTTTGAGCAGAGTCCATGGAGATGATAGAGAAAAGTAATTTCCTCATGCTTTAAAATAAAATGTTGAGCTTTTATGTATTTTTCCTGCAGTATAGTTTTCTAGAAAATGTTTTTTATGATTTTATTTAAAGCTTCCTTAATTCCTTTCTAAGGCAAGGTATAGATATAAGTACATGAAAAAAATTTTATGTACAGATAATTCACATTGTACAATTCTCTATATTCTTTTATTCAGTGCACACCTTGAGGTTCTTACACATTTATGTCACTTTGTCCTTCATCCCCAGTTCAGTCCTGAATCTTCTGTTTAATAATGCTACTTTCATCACGGCAGTGGACAGATTCATGGAAGTAAATTTTTCTGTGCCACTTATTTCCACTCTGCTGCCATAATTGTGTTTAGTTTGGGTATTAACTAACTCATCAGAAGGTCGTGGTTGTTTTTCTCTTTGGCGGCTCAGTGTCATTCCTACTTTAATGAATTTGAATATTCTTTTTCTTTTTTTTTTTTGAGGAAGATTAGCCCTGAGCTAACATCTGCTGCCAATCCTCCTCTTTTTGCTGATGAAGGCTGGCCCTGAGCTAACATCCATGCCCATCTTCCTCTACTTTATATGTGGGATACCTGCCACAGCATGGCTTGATAAGCGGTACCATGTTTGCACCCGGGATCCAAACTGGTGAACCCTGGGCCACCACAGCAGAATGTGCGAACTTAACCACTGTGCCACCGGGCTGGCCCCTGAATATTCTTTATTACCTTTCCTTAAAGGCCAAGGGACTCATGAAATAATAGATACAAAATGCTTTGAAACCATGCAGTTCCTAGACAAAAGTAAGATATGTGTACTTCTAAGATGAGCTCTCCACCTCCCACCTGGCCCAGGGGAGAGATGCTTAATGAAGATTTGAATCTGGAATAGATTAAGCAATGTGTAGACAGTTATAAATGAGCGAATAGCCTTGCATACCTAAGGACTCTAATGGCCTGAGGAAGGTGGGAAGAGGAGTGGAAAGAATATTCTTTGTGCAAACAGAGAAACTAATGAGTGTGCCCTGACCTCCTCTGTGAGTCAGTTTTAACGGGATTGTAAATATGTGCATGAGTGAGTTCGAACACGTGTGTCAGCTGCTCTTGGCCTTTCTGTTTATCAATACTATCTACAAGATGTTAACCACGGGGAAGTAGAAGCTTTATTGGGCATTTCAGCCTGCGAAGATTGTGGGTCACCTGACAGCCTGGCCTCTATGGCAGGATGCAGCTAAAGACCCATCGCCACAGCACCTGGGGCTTTTATGGGCCTCCCAAGGGGTGTCAGAAGGTCTGTTCCTTTGGTCAGGTTAATTCCATTGCAGGTGTCAGATGTACTTGGTGGCCTTTTGTTGACATGAGAAGTAGACCAAGTTAGGCAGGCCAGGCTTAATTAGTGATTTAATCCTTCAACTTTCTTATTTTGCCCTATTTTCATAATCATTTGCAACCAGAATACAGAAGCAGCACAGAGTATCTTACTGCTGCGACCCCATTTTATTTTAAAGGAAAGATGGATATTTTGTCTATCCATTGTATGGATATATAATGCACTATATATATATGTATTAAATTATACGCATTTTTAAAAGTCTGAAAAGCACAAAAATTTAAACCATTTGAATTAAGTGGGTTTTTTTTTCCTTTTTGCTTATCCCTGTTTCCCACTTCCCATAATGTTTTGTCTATATGACAAAAAAAGAGTTCACTGAGGAAAAAGAAGCGTGCTGAGGTACACATGACTAACATTTTCTCTTTTTTCTATTCTCTTCTAGAAATTGAAGCCAAAGAAGCTTGCGATTGGCTCCGGGCAACAGGTTTTCCCCAGTACGCACAGCTTTATGAAGGTGAGCTGGGAATGCCTTTTTTTTTTTTTTAATTGGCATGATCCTATCCTTGGTTCTTGACATTATTGATCTACAATTTATTTTCAGATATTTTATTACTTATTTAAATATTTCCTTAAAAAAACAATGTAACAAGCACCTAAGACGCCCACCACTCAAAACAAAAGCTAGGACCTTGATAATAACGCACCCATGTGCTCTCCTCTTCGGTCCCTATGCTGCCCGCTACCCAAGGAACCATCATCCTGAAATCTCTGTTTATCATTTTATTTTATTTTTATATGGGTTTATTGTATTTTCCTAAAATATATTTTTTATAAAGTTATTTTTACCTTTATAAAAAGGGTATCAGGCTCTATGTAATCTGGTAGGATTTAAGTTTTTCACTTATTATATTGTTAAGATTCTTCGATACGATGTCCCCATGGTTCATTTGCTTTGCCTGCCGTGTAATACCCCATCGTGTGGATATACCACAGTTTAATCATATCCACACTCTGATTGGTGGGCATTTCGGCTTTTTCTGTTTTGCTTTTATAAACTGTACTGTTGTGAGCATTCTTGTACTCTTAGGGTACATGTGCAGTAATTTGTTTGCAGATATACCTAGGGGTAGAATTACTGGGTAATGATATGTATGTGCAATTTTACAGTGCAGATTTTTTTCGAAAGTGCCTGTCCCAATGGTCACTCCTACCAGTAATATATAAAGATCCCCTCTATCCGTATGCTCTCCACACTTGTTATTGTCACACTTTAATTTTTGCCAATCAAATGGATATATAATGACACCTTATAGATTTTGACTTCCATTTCCCCGATCATTAATGATAATGCACATTTCTTCTTATCATCTGGCCACAGGTGTTTGCTCTTCTGTGAAATGGGCTGTCGCTCATTTTCCTCATGAGTTGATCGGGCTTTTCTTAATGATTTATAAGAGCTCTTTATTCTAAATACCAGGCCTTTGTTGGTCATGTGTTAAAGATATCTTCCCCTAGTTTGTATTTAGGCTCTTCACTTTAGGTTGTCATTTGATGAATATTATTTTTTCTGTGGCATTTAATTTTTTAAGGAAGAAAAATGGGCCTTTTTAAAAAAAAAATAAGATCTAGGCTGAATTTTTATTATTTCGTTTTGTCATCAGTACCCTGGGGATCACTTGGATGCTGAGGCCAAGGATGAAGAGCCCCTCAAATCTCACTCATTCTCAGCCTGTGGCTGCCCAGCGTGGGCAGAACGTGCTCTGTGCACAGCAAGATGAATAGGTGTTCACTGAAATGGGAGTGTTATTACACTATAGGAAATCATTTAAAAAGAATTAGAGTTATGAACTAGTGAACTCCATTTTATGGATAACTTTCAAGCGAAGTTTGGATGAATATGAAGTGTTCCTAAATTGAGAGTAAATTAAATGTCTTCCAGGGCCTCTTCCAACTTGAGCATTCTTTGTTTCCTTACCTTTACTGAGATGACGACACTAGTGTCTCTCATTCATTATTCATCTATCCATTCATCTCTTGATCCATCCATCCATCCATCCAACTAATCAACACGCCAGTATATTAATTCTGCACCAACAGAGATGCCCAGAACTGTGGTAGATGCTACATATTTTATAAAAATAAAACATAGTTCAAATCTCAAAGAACACTCATAGGGGATTGCCAGTATCTCAAAAAGCAAACATAATTTTGGTTGATTTACATTTTAAAAATACATCTTTTTCATCACTTAAGAAGGAAGGAGATACTAGGAGACGGTTAGCCACCATGTGACAAAATCTTTAAAAGATCCGATTGAAATGATGTCACTTAAATTTTTTCACCAGGGATGTTCAAACCTTCTCACAATAAATAGTGATTCCAAAACATGTCTTTTGCTCTTCTATCCTTCTGGAATAATAACAAGCAGACTGATTCCTGTAATAGTGGCAGTGGGCTGTCAGTTGGAGCTAGGGGGTCACTAGTGCCCTTCTTTAACTCATGAGCAAAATTCCATGAGCCCACACTGAGAATGGATATAGTTTGTGAGCTTGGAAGTGCTAGACATGATCAGCAGGTTGCCTTGAAGAGGGATATGCAATGGGTGTGGGGTACTCCTCAGAAGCAAATTGGTCAGAGATCCTAGAGACCATTTTTATGTCCCTGGCTCACTCAGCTAAATTAATTCATTACCTAATTTACAATACCTGGTCTTCCCCATTGTAGCCCAGACTGAAGGTATGATATTTTCTCATGAAGACAGATTCAGCGTTACTTTATTGTCAGACTGTAAAATATCTTACTGATCCTCCATTTCAAAGACTATCTCCAATTCCTTAACCCGCATGCTTATTAGGGTGGAGTTGCTTATCTTTCCTTTAGGGAGAATTTTTGACCTGTCAACATTTAGAGTATCTCTGTCTTTCAGTAGGACTTTGGGGGTGGGACCAGCATTCTGTTGGGTTTTCAATTCACAGCTCTCCTGGAGATAGGGAAAGATAATTGCATTTGCAGTGGCAGTAACATGGCTGTCCTTTGGTTCCTTTTGTTCTCCTGTTTAGAAATTAAATTTCCTTCAATTATGTCCATTTTTGGTGTTGATTTGCTGCCAAGAAGCACTTTCTTGTGATGTTTGTGTTTGCTAAGACCATTTCCAGTCCCTGTCTTACTTCTTTCCAAATCCTGAAGTGCAAACTGCCTTTTCACAAGTTACATTTCAGGGTGTCTTCACATTTCCAAGTCTTTTGAAGCATAAGCGTGCTTTTGAGGGATACTGTATATTGTTCTGGGCTATAATTTCTCCCCTTCATCCTGCCGCTGTGTGCAGGCTGAGCACACACACCCCACACACCAACCCACACATTCCTTGTCTTCCTGTTTAGCTTTATTTGGGTCCTTGGCAATTTTTACTTCCTGCCCTTAAACTGAAGCTGGAAGTTTAAATTCTAACCTGAAGAGCTCTGAGGACTCCTTCTCTACGTCAATAAACCATCATCAAAAAATGATCAAAGCCAGAAAGAATCTAGGCAGGTAAGAGAAAACGATTGATTTTTTTTCCCTCCTCTCACATTTAGTTCTTACCTACTCTAGAATTTTTTTAAACAGAATTTTAAAGTTAATTTGGATGAGGAAAGTAATCTAAAATACATTTCTGTATTTTAGATCCACTGTATTTTAGGTCCACTAAATTAGGAATTGGTAAAATAACACAATGCTGTCTCATATACACTTAACAGGCATATGAGCATTTTAATTTACATTTGTGGATCTGATGTTATAGTCTGGAAGTAGTAAAAAATATATTCTTTAATGTCAGCTCTATTATTTATTACTGAGAGTTCTTGATGTCTGTTCAAAGTGAAATATGATGCCACGACCTTCAAACAGCTTTACAGTGTGCCTTGCTTGTATTTACTAATAGTTTACATTCACAGAAGCCACCTCTTTTATTCCCAGTATCATAGTGCTACTCATCATTGGCCTAAGAGACTAGATCTATAAATTAATGAAGAGATATAATCCTGTGATACTGAATTTCATGTATTTCTTCATAAATCTTTGGGCTCTACCTGCTTCATTGGTCTGGCTATGTTATCATTCAGAGAACATATCAATACGACTATAAAACCCATTATGTTAGTTTTCAACATGGTAAAAAGAAAAAAGAAGGTACTCAAGTGTTATCTCTAGAATATGGATTAATAAGGATGAGGAGCTCCATACCATTCTGTAAAACCAGTGATGAGTTAGAAAACATAAAAACAGAACAGTCACGCCCTCCCTACTCAACCCAAGAACTAGAACATGACTAATTACTCGCATCTCCAAGAGTCCTGATAGCCATCTCTCTTCCAATATATGCAGCATTAGCCATTTTGGGGGCCTGAGGGATTTTTTGGGGTATGGTAATCCTGGTCTCCTGCTGTGCTGACTTCTTTTGCCCGTTCCAGACCCACAGAGTTGCACAGAAGGACTCTTACTTGTGATACCGTATTAGCATTCTCCTGGGAAGGCCCATTATCTACCCTCATAGCTGGAGCCCCGAGGAGGCATAACTTGCTTTTCTCTGGTGGCAATTCCAGAGCTGTTGTAAACTTCCACGGCGGTGCTCCTGGTCTTTTCTTGCAACTCTTCTTGGATATATTTATCAACAAGGGATAGAAAAGGAATTCTTCCATTGAGTTGACTTTTTCCCGTTCTGCTCTTCAGTTCTGATGTCCTCTTAAGTATTCTACGAGTATTGAACTCCTACAGATTAAGGGATCTGGGATTCTGTTGTACTACAGTGGCTTTATAGCAGGCCTTTTGTTTTAGGGGGAGTTATATAAACTCCTGAAAAGCCATATGGAAGTGCTAATATTTGCTTAAAAATAGCACATCCTGAATTCTCTTTAGCTTTTGATGTCATGCAAATGGTTAGATTCCGTTGGCTACCACTTCCCATTGTTCTCTGCGCCTTTCCTTGGACCAGTTTTCCATGACCTCTTGCCTGATCTGTGAGCAAAGACACACATGGGAAAAAAAACCCAGCCACATTAAAAGGGGGCATCGTTCTGGTTTTCATTCTGGCTTAAATGACGGTAATTTATAGCAGGGGTCTATTGCCTGCTGATTTGTGTAAAGGTGCGACAGGGTTTTGAAGCACTTATCTTTGACAGCAAGAGAGATTTGAGTCTGTAGACCCCTCTAGATTTAAGCTCCTTTAGAACACTGATGTTCTGAAGTTCTAAACTGATGGAATTGTCTTAAACTGCTCTATCCTCCCATAGCTGTTGATAGGGAATGAAGTGTCCTGAACGCAGTAAGTATTCAATAAATTATTTTATTTGTTTGGGTTTTTTTTTTCCTCGTCTAAATTGGGCTAGATTGGCAAGAACTTAGGTGCTCAATAAAAATATTTGTTTTTATTTTTCTAATAGATCTCCTGTTCCCCATTGATATTTCCTTGGTCAAGAGGGAGCATGATTTTTTGGACAGAGATGCCATTGAGGCTTTATGCAGGTACATGGAAATGTTTTGAGTCTTTTCTTTTTAAGAACAGAGTACTTAATCACTGAAATGGTTTTGTTTGCTTTTGTTGTAACTAATTATGTCAGGTTTTTGATTCACAAATGGGTATAGTGACTTCATTATAAATCATAGGCCTTTTCATTAAAATAAGTAAGGTCTTGTTATTTGGTGTTAAATAACATTAAACAAGCCATTCAAATGGCACCGTCCTCGGAGGTACTCAGTACCCTTCCATATTTGATACAATTGCCGAAACAGGTCACGTTTAGGTGGTTTGGAAACTTGGAACGGGTTTTTTTAAAAGGCAATGTAATTGACTGCGTGGTCCCAACCAGGTACCCTAACAGAATGAAAGCTGCTGTTATAGTGAATGGAAATAACACATTCAGAGGAATTAACGGTGGTGAGGGGGTGGCCTCCTAGAGTCAGCAGGACCATTGTTTGAATCCAGAACAGCTTCTCTAAACCTCTTCAGCTTCCCCAGGTACAGAATAGTAACCATAGGATGAAATAGGGCTATAAAATAACTCAGCACAGCCTTTAACATACAGTGGACAGGCAGTAAATGAGCATTGATGTGAAATGTGAATAAAACTGCCAGAAATCCTTGCTCATGGTGTTGGTGCACCTCCGGGCTGAGGAGCAGCTGGTAGGTGTTGGTAATGTGGAAGTAATAAACCACGTAGCAGACAGTGATGGGACACTGACAATCCTTGCAAACTCGTCATGACATTTTATTCCTTTTAAGTTATTCATCCTTCGTAATTTTTCTCAAAACCTATAAGCCCTAAAAGGCGAATTCTGGAAAAAATAATTAGATACAGACAAAATTCACGTGCTGATTTGCCTGTAAAATTAAAATAAATTTTCTGTTCATTTCAGTATTCATTTTAATTTGGAAAGACATCATTAAGGTGGAAGGACATGCAGTATTTATTTCCCCTTTGTAGGCAAAGAAAGTAGTGGTAGTTCTGTGAAAGTACGATTTTGGGGGGCTTTCTTATGTAATACAGTGTTTTTTGAAGCAGTTAAAACTTAAGCGGTGGTTTTGGGGGAAAGATAGCTAGGGTGTTTAGAATAGTGTATGGAATAGACTAGTTCTCGTGGTTCAAGAAAAAGAAGTGCCATATAACCACAGAAACACTGTCACTTTTCAGATCCTCTGAAATGACTGCTTAGAAATGTCCAGGGTCTGTTCCCATTTTCTGAAAAGAATCTAATTGCAAACCTCGCACTGTGTGTCACATTATAGCTATGTCATCTGGAATGAAGAATATCACTAATGCAGTTAGGAGGGAAGAAGGCAGCATCTGGAATATAAACTACTCCAGACATTTTTTGAATGTTTTAATGCTTAGCTGTGGGGGTAACGCGTAAAAATGAGGTCACTCGTAAGATGTATCCTAGGAAATATTTACCATTGTGTCAGATGATCCATTTCACACATTTTAAGCCACTTAGTGAGTGGGCCCTGTGAACAGCAGCCACAGTTTAGGAATTCCTGGGTCATAAAAATATCATTGCGGCATTGCAGCCCAAAGGATCATGATTAGATTCTTGAATACTTTTTTTTTTTTGGAATATCAGTTGGAAATTTAGTTTCCCTGCTCTGCAAGGAGAGGCACCCTGTGTGTTTTTTTGGTTGACACTGGCTCTCACCACTGTTCAAGAAGCTACCTCCCTTTGAAAGGTCTAAATCTGTGCCCTTAGATCTTCTGTGAAGAGAAAAGCCTAAAGAACCAGGCTTTGATCTGAATTTGGACTCTGCAAGTGCAT